>NW_027211050.1:52500-92500 GCF_029030835.1 Brachyistius frenatus
CCTGGCGGCGTAGTGTGTTACTGATGGTAGCCTTTGTTACTTTGGTCCCAGCTCTCTGCAGGTCATTCACGAGGTCCCCCCGTGTGGTTCTGGGATTTTTGTTCACCGTTCTTGTGATCATTTTGGCCCCACGGGGTGAGATCTTGCGTGGAGCCCCAGATCGAGGGAGATTATCAGTGGTCTTGTACGTCTTCCATTTTCTAATAATTGCTCCCACAGTTGATTTCTTCACACCAAGCTGCTTACCTATTGCAGATTCAGTCTTCCCAGCCTGGTGCAGGTCTACAATTTTGTTTCTGGTAGTTTTGACAGCTCTTTGGTCTTGACCATAGTGGAGTTTGGAGTGTGACTGTTTGAGGTTGTGGACAGGTGTCTTTTATACTGATAACAAGTTCAAACAGGTGCCATTAATACAGGTAACGAGTGGAGGACAGAGGAGCCTCTTAAAGAAGAAGTTACAGGTCTGTGAGAGCCAGAAATCTTGCTTGTTTGTAGGTGACCAAATATTTATTTTACCGAGGAATTTACCAATTAATTCATTAAAAATCCTACAATGTGATTTCCTGGATTCTTTCCCCCCATTCTGTCTCTCATAGTTGAAGTGTACCTATGATGAAAATTACAGGCCTCTCTCATCTTTTTAAGTGGGAGAACTTGCACAATTGGTGGCTGACTAAATACTTTTTTGCCCCACTGTATATATATGTATGTATACATATATATATATATATATATATGTATGTATGTGTGTGTGTATATATAGATAGATACATAGATGTATATCTATCTATATATATGTGTATATATATATATGTATCTCTCTATATATGTATGTATGTGTGTGTGTGTATATATATATATAGATAGATAGATAGATAGATGTATATCTATCTATATATATGTATCTATATATATATAGCTATATATGTGTATATATGTATATTTATATATATATATATATATATATTTTTTTTTTTTTGTATGTATATATCTATATATAGATATATATACACACACATATATTTTCTCTTTGTCGGACCGTTCTCTGTAAAGCTAGAGATGGTTGTTGGTGAAAATCCCAGTAGATCATCAGTTAGTGAATACTCAGACCAGCCCGTCTGGCTCCAACAACCTTCAAATCACTGAAATCACCTTTCTTCCTGTTCTGATGCTCTGTTTGAACTTCTCAATGCATTGAGGCATGAAGACACGATGAAGACGAGCTGCTGCCATGTGATTGGCTGATCAGATATTTGTGTTAACAAGCAGTTGAACAGGTGTACCTAATAAAGTGGCCGGTGAGTGTATCTATGTATGTTTATATATGTATCTCCGTAATGTGTTGGTTCTCTGTCTGCCGGTGCAGCAGTGTCCTCCCTGCTGCCTTCGTCCCCCCGCTGAGGTGTCTGACGTCTCAGGCCGGCAGCCCTCCAAAGAGACCTCTGAACGGATACATGAGATTCGTTCTGCAGCAGAAGCCGGCGGTTACCCGACAGAACCCAGGTGGGTTCTTCATGCATGATGTTCTGAAGGTGCTGCACTGATGAAGAACTCCACCGGGCTGAACATCACATGATCCGTGTGAGAGAAGAGATCCAGGTCCGGTGTCAGTAACCATCTCTTTGTTCCTGTCAGACATCAAGTCAGTGGACATCATCAGGAAGATCGCCCAGCAGTGGAGGACGCTGAGCCCGGACCAGAAACAGGTACTTCCCGGTCAGGTTCTGATAAACCCGTCGGGTTCTGTTGGACTCGTGGATCACGTGTTGTGTCCGTCTGTCGCCCCGCAGCCGTTCCAGGAAGCCTCTCTGCAGGCCAGACAGCAGTTCAAGCTGGACCTGCAACACTACCAGGCCCAGCTGAGTCCGGATCAGATGCAGCAGCAGGTCCTGGAGAAGAGGCAGAGGATGGCCAAGAGGAAGGCCATCCGCAAGAAGAGGGTAAGAGGAGGAGGGCAAGAGGAGGAGGGCAGGAGGAGGAGGGCAGGAGGAGGAGGACAAGAGGAGGAGGGCAGGAGGAGGAGGACAAGAGGAGCAGGACAAGAGGAGCAGGACAAGAGGAGCAGGGCAAGAGGAGCAGGACAAGAGGAGGAGGGCAAGAGGAGGAGGACAAGAGGAGGAGGACAAGAGTAGGAGGGCAAGAGGAGGAGGGCAAGAGGAGGAGGGCAAGAGGAGCAGGGCAAGAGGAGGAGGGCAGGAGGAAGAGGAGGGCAGGAGGAGCAGGACAAGAGGAGGAGGGCAGGAGGAACAGGACAAGAGGAGGAGGGCAAGAGGAGGAGGACAAGAGGTGTCTCTGGTGTCTCTGATGTCTCTGATGTCTCTGTCTTCCAGGAGCTGAGCAGCCTGGGGAAGCCCAAACGTCCTCGCTCTGCGTTCAACATCTTCATGTCGGAGCACTTCGAGGAGGCGCGAGGAGGCAGCACGCAGGTGAGCAGCGGGACGCCACGTTTCCAGACTTCTGAGGTCGTGGAGGTTTCTGACGCTCTCGTCCTCCAGTGAACAACACAAGCAGCAGTTTGAACAGTGGGACTTCAGACACACTATTATGTCCTCATTTTGCTTTGTCCTCTGCTGGAGTCTGTTTGTCTCCACACCTTCATCTTCCAAAATGTGTGACTCTGATCTGAACTGAGCTGATTGTCCACATCTTCAACATGTGTGTGTGAAGCATCGTCTGTTGTCACGCCAACAACTTTGCGTTCCATCAGATTCATTGAGTCTTCACTAAAGATATGATGTCTGTGTGGACGGACAGCTGACCCCCCCCTGACAGGCGGAGACTGATGGTTCTGTTGTCATGGTAACTGCCCCCCTCTAGTTCTGTCTCTGACGTCCCTGCTATGTGTTTCAGGCGAAGATGAAGTCCCTGCTGGAGGACTGGAGGAGTCTGTTCAGCCATCAGAAGCAGGTCGACCTCTCATCACTCACCTTCTTCTTCATGTGTCCGCCCGGCGCTCACCTGTCCTCTGTGTCCGTCCCCTCAGGTCTACAGTCAGCTCGCCCAGGACGACAAGATCCGCTACAAGAACGAGATGAAGTCCTGGGAGGACCACATGGTGGACATCGGACGGGAGGACCTGGTCCGAGAGCAGACGCTGTCCACCAAGAAGAAGGCTGCTGCCAAACCTGCAGCCAGCAAGGGGACGAAGACATCCAACCCAATGAACTCGGCCAAGACCACCAGGAAGACCACCAACACCCGCTCCGCAAAGACTGTCCCCAAGACGTCCACCAAGAAGACATAAGAGGGTTGGACTGTCCAGAGGAGGGAGGACAGATGGACAGCAGTAGGAGGGGTCAGAGGTCCCAGTTGTCATGGATACTTTCAGCAGAGCAAAGCTTTCAGACAGATTAGGATCCTTCTTCGACATTAATGTCTGTTCAGAGACGAGCAGCTTATGTCCATCCTCAGACTGTCCCACCTGGAGGATGGTCTCGGTGGTGTCCAGAGGGACGCTGCTGGACCACAGGTCATCATGACGACCTCATGACGGCCTTGGGTTGGTTGCAGATTGATCAATGCTGACTGACTCTTGTATGACTGTCATAGTTCACATCATGTGACTTGTTTGTAGTTTCACTCACTCGTCTTTGTTCAATAAACATTTACTGAATTTTTCTACTTGCGTTCCTCTTTGTGCTGCGTTCAGAGAGCATTCAGAGAGCGTTCAGAGAGCGTTTAGAGAGCGTTCAGAGCCTTTAGAGAGCGTTCAGAGAGCCTTTAGAGAGCTTTCAGAGAGCCTTTAGAGAGCGTTCAGAGAGCCTTTAGAGAGCGTTCAGAGAGCCTTTAGAGAGCGTTCAGAGAGCTTTCAGAGAGCCTTTAGAGAGCATTCAGAGAGTGTTCAGAGAGCGTTCAGAGCCTTTAGAGTGTTCAGAGAGCCTTTAGAGAGCGTTCAGAGAGCCTTTAGAGAGCATTCAGAGAGCTTTCAGAGAGCGTTCAGAGAGCCTTTAGAGAGCGTTTAGAGAGCGTTCAGAGACCCTTTAGAGAGCGTTCAGAGAGCGTTTAGAGAGCTTTCAGAGAGCGTTCAGAGAGCCTTTAGAGAGCGTTCAGAGTGTTCAGAGAGCGTTCAGAGAGTGTTCAGAGAGCGTTCAGAGCCTTTAGAGTGTTCAGAGTTTAGAGAGTGTTCAGAGAGCGTTCAGAGTGTTTAGAGAGCGTTCAGAGCCTTTAGAGAGCGTTTAGAGAGCTTTCAGAGAGCCTTTAGAGAGCGTTCAGAGAGCTTTTAGAGAGCGTTTAGAGAGCTTTCAGAGAGCCTTTAGAGAGCGTTCAGAGAGCCTTTAGAGAGCGTTCAGAGAGCGTTCAAAGAGCCTTTAGAGAGCTTTCAGAGAGCGTTTAGAGAGCGTTCAGAGAGCGTTCAGAGACCCTTTAGAGAGCGTTCAGAGAGCGTTTAGAGAGCTTTCAGAGAGCGTTCAGAGAGCCTTTAGAGAGCTTTCAGAGAGCGTTTAGAGAGCGTTCAGAGAGCGTTCAGAGAGCCTTTAGAGAGCGTTCAGAGAGCCTTTAGAGAGCGTTCAGAGAGCGTTTAGAGAGCTTTCAGAGAGCGTTCAGAGAGCCTTTAGAGAGCGTTCGGAGAGCGTTCAGAGAGCCTTTGGAGAGCTTTCAGAGAGCCTTTAGAGAGCATTCAGAGAGCGTTTAGAGAGCGTTCAGAGCGTTTAGAGAGCTTTCAGAGAGCTTTCAGAGAGCGTTCAGAGAGCCTTTAGAGAGCCTTTAGAGAGCGTTCAGAGAGTGTTCAGAAAACGTTCAGAGAGCGTTCAGAGAGAGTTTAGAGAGCGTTCAGAGAGCGTTCAGAGCCTTTAGAGAGTGTTCAGAGAGCCTTTAGAGAGCGTTTAGAGAGAGTTTAGAGAGCGTTCAGAGAGTGTTTAGAGAGCGTTCAGAGCCTTTAGAGAACTTTTAGAGAGCGCTTAGAGAGCGTTCAGAGAGCGTTCAGAGCCTTTAGAGAGTGTTCAGAGAGCCTTTAGAGAGCGTTCAGAGAGCCTTTAGACAGCGTTCAGAGAGCCTTTAGAGAGCATTCAGAGAGCCTTCAGAGAGCATTCAGAGAGCGTTTAGAGAGCGTTCAGAGAGCCTTTAGAGAGCGTTCAGAGAGCCTTTAGAGAGCATTCAGAGAGCGTTTAGAGAGCGTTTACAGAGCGTTCAGAGAGCGTTTAGAGAGCTTTCAGAGAGCCTTTAGAGAGCATTCAGAGAGCGTTTAGAGAGCGTTCAGAGACCCTTTAGAGACCGTTCAGAGAGCATTTAGAGAGCTTTCAGAGAGCGTTCAGAGAGCGTTCAGAGAGCCTTTAGAGAGCGTTCAGAGAACGTTCAGAGAGCGTTCAGAGAGCCTTTAGAGAGCGTTCAGAGAGCCTTTAGAGAGCATTCAGAGAGCCTTTAGAGAGCATTCAGAGAGCGTTCAGAGAGCCTTTAGAGAGCGTTCAGAGAGCCTTTAGAGAGCATTCAGAGAGCGTTCAGAGAGCTTTCAGAGAGCGTTCAGAGAGCCTTTAGAGAGCGTTTAGAGAGCGTTCAGAGACCCTTTAGAGAGCGTTCAGAGAGCGTTTAGAGAGCTTTCAGAGAGCGTTCAGAGAGCCTTTAGAGAGCGTTCAGAGTGTTCAGAGAGCGTTCAGAGAGTGTTCAGAGAGCGTTCAGAGCCTTTAGAGTGTTCAGAGAGCCTTTAGAGAGCGTTTCGAGAGCGTTCAGAGAGCGTTTAGAGAGCTTTCAGAGAGCCTTTAGAGAGCGTTCAGAGAGCTTTTAGAGAGCGTTTAGAGAGCTTTCAGAGAGCGTTCAGAGAGCCTTTAGAGAGCGTTCAGAGAGCCTTTAGAGAGCGTTCAGAGAGCGTTCAAAGAGCCTTTAGAGAGCTTTCAGAGAGCGTTTAGAGAGCGTTCAGAGAGCGTTCAGAGAGCCTTTAGAGAGCGTTCAGAGACCCTTTAGAGAGCGTTCAGAGAGCGTTTAGAGAGCTTTCAGAGAGCGTTCAGAGAGCCTTTAGAGAGCTTTCAGAGAGCGTTTAGAGAGCGTTCAGAGAGCCTTTAGAGAGCGTTCAGAGAGCGTTTAGAGAGCTTTCAGAGAGCGTTCAGAGAGCCTTTAGAGAGCGTTCGGAGAGCGTTCAGAGAGCCTTTGGAGAGCTTTCAGAGAGCCTTTAGAGAGCATTCAGAGAGCGTTTAGAGAGCGTTCAGAGAGCGTTTAGAGAGCGTTCAGAGAGCGTTCAGAGAGCCTTTAGAGAGCGTTCAGAGACCCTTTAGAGAGCGTTCAGAGCGTTTAGAGAGCTTTCAGAGAGCTTTCAGAGAGCGTTCAGAGAGCCTTTAGAGAGCCTTTAGAGAGCGTTCAGAGAGTGTTCAGAAAACGTTCAGAGAGCGTTCAGAGAGAGTTTAGAGAGCGTTCAGAGAGCGTTCAGAGCCTTTAGAGAGTGTTCAGAGAGCCTTTAGAGAGCGTTTAGAGAGAGTTTAGAGAGCGTTCAGAGAGTGTTTAGAGAGCGTTCAGAGCCTTTAGAGAACTTTTAGAGAGCGCTTAGAGAGCGTTCAGAGAGCGTTCAGAGCCTTTAGAGAGTGTTCAGAGAGCCTTTAGAGAGCGTTCAGAGAGCCTTTAGACAGCGTTCAGAGAGCCTTTAGAGAGCGTTCAGAGAGCCTTCAGAGAGCATTCAGAGAGCGTTTAGAGAGCGTTCAGAGAGCCTTTAGAGAGCGTTCAGAGAGCCTTTAGAGAGCATTCAGAGAGCGTTTAGAGAGCGTTTACAGAGCGTTCAGAGAGCGTTTAGAGAGCTTTCAGAGAGCCTTTAGAGAGCATTCAGAGAGCGTTTAGAGAGCGTTCAGAGACCCTTTAGAGACCGTTCAGAGAGCATTTAGAGAGCTTTCAGAGAGCGTTCAGAGAGCGTTCAGAGAGCCTTTAGAGAGCGTTCAGAGAACGTTCAGAGAGCGTTCAGAGAGCCTTTAGAGAGCGTTCAGAGAGCATTCAGAGAGCCTTTAGAGAGCATTCAGAGAGCCTTTAGAGAGCATTCAGAGAGCCTTTAGAGAGCCGCGTTCACCAACAGCTGGTTATTAGTGACATCAATGAACTCAGAACGATCAGATTGTGAACAGATCAGTGTTTAAAGTCAGAAGAGTAGAGAAGTAATAATCAGACATGAAAAGTGTTTGACTTTATCCAAGCGTCCAGTCTGTCAGTTTCATCAGAGAAACATACTTCAATAATCACCCATCCCATAATAATCATCACACCTGCTGTGTACTGTAGTTTTAAAGTCAGCTAAATGATAGCCACGTTTGTTGTAAAGCACTAAAGTGTGGATGTAGAAGAAACCGTTTGGTTAGGAAAGATGAAGACTTGTTCATGTCTTCATCATCAGTCGGTGATCAGAGGAAACACATGGAGGTGAGTATTTTTTATTTCATATAAAACCTTCAACACAAAGTTCAACAGGTGACCAACATCAGCGCTGCTGTGAAGAAGAGTGATGAAGACCTGATGAAGACTCCAGCTGTGGTTCCAGTTCTCCACAGAATACAGGAGAACCCTGTGATAGCGCCCCCTACAGGGTTACTACTACTACTTACCTCTCCTGCCATCTACTGACGGTAACATGTATGACAGTTTGTGATTCAACCTTCAGTTTGAGAGAAATCCGTTTTTATTTCTGCTGACACAACAAATTAAAACAGAATGTGACTAGAACCTTCTCCATCAGGTTACCATGACAACAGTACCACCGGTCAGCTGTCTGTCTCCACTCACGTCACATCTGTAGTTAAGACTTCATGAATCTGATGGCACACAAAGTTGTTGCCATGACAACAGATGATGTTTCACACAGGTGGTAGATGGAAACTAACAGGATGAGGTCACAGGGATGTTGACCTTTGACCCTCTGGATATAAAATGTCTTCATTGTATCCTGTCAAGAGTTGTGTAACATTTTGTCGTAAGTGTTTCAATTTGGAGTTATGGTCACAAACTTTGACCTTTGACCTTCAGTTGATGTTTGAGAGAACATTTGAAGAAGGTGTTCCTGAGACTCAGGAGAACCTGCAGCTTCCTCTTCCTAGTTCTGGTTCTGGTGGATCAGCGTGTCGGAGCTGCTTCCTGCTGCAGCGTCTTCTCATCAGAACCTCTTCAGAACAAACTGCAGTGGGTTCCTTCACCGTCCTTGTCTCCCAGCGTCCAGCTGAGGGACCGTTGGACCTCCTCCCCGATGTCTCACGTCCGTCCTCGTCTCTCAGGGGCCCGCTGGCTGCTGGGCCGCAGCCTGCCCCAGTAACGCCTGGAAGTCCGGAGATAAGACCAGCTTGTGGTGGACGTTTCCCAGCACCATCATGTCCCCAGTCCGTCCATCAGACAGACGCACGGACACCAGCTGCTGCAGAGGGGACAGGGACAGGTCTCAGAGAGAGATGGGGTCTCAGTGTGTTGAATGAACAGCTGGAGGACGTACCTGCAGGAAGGAGAACGCCGCTCCCTCCGAGACGTCCATCACAATGTCTCCCAGCTTCAGCTCCACCTTCCCAGACCTCCGGATCTGCAGCTTACCTAGAAGTCCTTCAGGGAGCTGGGAGAGGACGGGACAGCTGTCCTTTAGCCCCGCCTCCTGAGGACAGACACACACAGCCTGAGGAGCACATTCACCGACAACATGGTAAATATGTGAGACTGCTGACTCACCTGTCCTGGAAGGTGTGGCGTCCTCCGGTCCTCGGACCGGCCATCCTTGGCAGCTTTGTCTCCTGGAGGTCTGAGACCAGCGTCCCCCTTCAGCCCGGCCCCCCGGCCTGGCATGCAGTCCGGCAGCTGCATGAAGAACAGCTCCTCTCTGCTGGACAGGTGGAGCTCCTGCAGCAGCTCCACCAGGGACGGCTGCTCCGTCCTGCTGCCAGCTCCACCTGCAGGTCCACGGGGGGGAGGGGGTGTCTCTGAACCTGCAACAGGACAACCACAATAACACACAGTCACATGTTCCATCAAACCTCTGATCTGACAACAGGTGGAGCTTCAACAGGAAGTCCGTCCCCCTGTCAGCCTCCACCTGTCACCTGTCAGCCCTCACATGTGATGGTGGTCCCTCTGTGGGTGGAGCTGCTGGATCGACACAGAGGCAGCTGGATGGGTTTCAGACGGACATCGTTCTTCAGACCAGGATCATCGATGAACTGAAGGACACACACACACACACACACACACACACACACACACACACACACACACACCAGGGTTATTAAAACACACACTCGTGAACACACACCTGTCACCTTACTCGTTCACAGGGAGGAACACTCACGTCGTCTCTCTGCAGCTTACTGAGGATCTCATCTTCATCCTCGGACTCCTTCCTCTCCTTCTTCACCTGTTTACAGATGGGGGCGGAGCTAGAGTCCTGCAGGTGTGCAGAACCACGCCAGCCTGAATAGAGCGGATGGGAGGAGGAGGAAGAGGAGGAGGAGAAGGAGGTCTGTGAGAGGATGTGTGGACGTTGGTCTGGAGATGAGAGGACGCTGCAGGACAGACAGACGGAGGACACACCTGTTTTCTGGACGTTGTCAGCGGGGCCCGTCTCAAAGATGGAGTGGGACTGGATGGTCTGAGGCCGCTCCTTCCTCCTCCCTCTGCTCTCCCTCCTCCTCCTCTCCTCCCGCTCCCTCCTCTCCTTCCTCTGAGACACGTGGACCTCCTCCTGCAACCTGGGGAGGACCAGCACCGTTTTCACGGGGACACGGTAAAAACACGTTAAATACATGTCAAACACACATGAAACACACGTGACCGCTCTGACTGATCAGGACTCTTCCTCTTGTCGGGACTCACTCGTCTTTCGTCTTCCTCACAGCGTGGACGTTGGGCTCGAAGGTTTTCTGTGGACAGATCAGAGGATGAGACACGCTACAGGTTCATGTCGCTCTCATGTCAGTAGATATCATAATAATAATATACCTATACATAATAATATCCATCAATAGATACAATAATAATAATAATAATATCCATCAGTAGATATAATAATAATATCTATCAGTAGATATAATAATAATAATATCCATCAGTAGATATAATACTAATATCCATCAGTAGATATAATAATAATAATATTCATCAGTAGATATAATAATAATAATAATATTCATCAGTAGATATAATAATAATATCCATCAGTAGATATAATAATAATAATAATACTAATATCCATCAGTAGATATAATAATAATACTAATATCCATCAGTAGATATAATAATAATACTAATATCCATCAGTAGATATAATATCCGTCAGTAGATATAATAATAATATCCATCAGTAGATATAATAATAATAATACTAATATCCATCAGTAGATATAATATCTGTCAGTAGATATAATAATAATATCCATCAGTAGATATAATAATAATAATGATAATAATATCCATCAATAGATACAATAATAATAATATCCATCAGTAGATATAATAATAATACTACTAATATCCATCAGTAGATATAATAATATATAATAATAATAATATCCATCAGTAGATATAATAATAATAATAATATCCATCAGTAGATATAACAATAATAATATCCGTCAGTAAATATAATAATAATATCCATCAGTAGATATAATACTAATATCCATCAGTAGATATAATAATAATATCCATCAGTAGATATAGTAATAATAATAATAATATCCATCAGTAGATATAATAATAATAATAACATCCATCAGTAGATATAATAATAATATCCGTCAGTAGATATAATAATAATATCTATCAGTAGATATAAGAATAATAATAACATCCATCAGTAGATATAATAATATCCGTCAGTAGATATAAGAATAATAATATCCATCAGTAGATATAATACTAATATCCATCAGTAGATATAATAATAATAATATTCATCAGTAGATATAATAATAATAATAATATTCATCAGTAGATATAATACTAATATCCATCAGTAGATATAATAATAATAATATTCATCAGTAGATATAATAATAATAATATTCATCAGTAGATATAATAATAATATCCATCAGTAGATATAATAATAATACTAATATCCATCAGTAGATATAATATCCGTCAGTAGATATAATAATAATATCCATCAGTAGATATAATAATAATACTAATATCCATCAGTAGATATAATATCTGTCAGTAGATATAATAATAATATCCATCAGTAGATATAATAATAATAATAATAATGATAATAATATCCATCAATAGATACAATAATAATAATATCCATCAGTAGATATAATAATAATAATACTAATATCCATCAGTAGCTATAATATCCGTCAGTAGATATAATAATAATATCCATCAGTAGATATAATAATAATAATACTAATATCCATCAGTAGATATAATATATAATAATACTAATATCCATCAGTAGATATAATAATACTAATATCCATCAGTAGATATAAGAATAATAATAATATCCATCAGTAGATATAACAATAATATCCATCAGTAGATATAATACTAATATCCATCAGTAGATATAGTAATAATAATAATAATATCCATCAGTAGATATAATAATAATAATAACATCCATCAGTAGATATAATAATAATATCCGTCAGTAGATATAATAATAATATCTATCAGTACATATAAGAATAATAATAACATCCATCAGTAGATATAATAATAATATCCGTCAGTAGATATAAGAATAATAATATCCATCAGTAGATATAATAATAATAATAATAATATCCATCAGTAGATATAACAATATCCATCAGTAGATATAATAATAATAATATCCATCAGTAAATATAATACTAATATCCATCAGTAGATATAATAATAATATCCATCAGTAGATATAATAATAATATCCGTCAGTAGATATAATAATAATAATAATAATAATATATAATAATTCAAACTAGCAGGGGGCGCTATGACTATGAGCGAATATGACCATACAGGTGTCTTCAGGGCGGGACTGTTATCAAAGATGTAACGTTTGAGGAAGATCAGAATATGTACATAAAAGTTATAGCAACTTGTAGTTTCATGGCGAGACACTCAAATTCTTTGGATGACTTGTCATCTCCCAGGTGTTCAGATAGACAGAAGATTTCAGGTCGGTGCGTCAAAGTCTGGAGGAGTTCCTTAAAATACAACACCTGCGAATCGCCAAAAATGGCGACTAAATACAAAATGGCGGACTTCCTGTTAAGTTGAAGTCATGATGCCAAGAGACTTTTTTGTCCATCTCGGTGTGACACACCTGTCCAACGAATCTGGTGCATGTAGGTGAATGTGGCCGCCGGGGCATCTCGTTAGGGGGCGCTAGCGAGCCATTTGGCCACGCCCACTCGCGACTCCACTAGAATAGGACATTTTTCGCCTAGAATAGGACATTTTTCGCCGGGAGACATGTGTGTAAAAACTTTCATGAGTTTTTGAATGTGATAAAACCTCCAAAAATGCAGTTTGTGGAGGATACTATAAAATCCCCTAATAATAATTCCTTGGATAACAACAGGGCTTTCACCCGAAGAGGGCTGCACCACCGGTGCTCGGGCCCGAACAACTCTACAGGTGTGTACCTTGGGTTTCTTGAAGGTCCCCCCCAGGGTCAGGTCTCTGGTTCTGAGGGACGTCAGTCTTCCAGGCGGAGGGGGGGAGGACAGACCCCTCACCCGGCCTGGGAGACCTCTGCCCGGGCTGAAACTCCGCCCCGCCCCGCTGCCGCCGCCGGAGGAGCCGGGCCCACTTGCTGCATCCCGGGGTTCGGTCATGTTCTGGTCCCAGCTGCTTTAATGTTTCACCTGGTTAGTGGCGGTAGTTCACCGAGACGCCATGATCTCTCCGGGACAAACTGAGCGTCTTTATCCCAGCTGAAGCCACCACACAGCCGACGTTTCCCGGCGGAGAGACTGTCCTCCGTCCGTGGCTCACATCACCGACACGGAGCGTCTCTTTGTGTCCGCAGACCGTGAACGCATCACAGAACACAGATTCAATCTTTTTCCCTCCATTTTGTTGGTTCGCGGTCAGAACCCGGACGGTACGGTGGCGGAACTGCGTGTTTCCGCGGTGTCCGCAGCTGCGTTAGCGGGAGTTTCACTGCGCCTCCGTGTTTACACTGCGGACGGTTCACTGTGACCCGGTTCGAGGTGGTTGTAAATAAAACCACTTCGGAGTAGAGACGTTAAAAACAATCGGTATGTTGTTGTTGGAGCTGCAGCTCCGGTTTACCGCCGGCTGTTATTGTTCCTCAGCGGCACGACACCGGGGGGCGCTGTTAGTGCGGCATGTTAAAGGGAGACCTGATACAGTGATCGAAGAAGTCTGGTCTGACGTCACTTATGTACATTTTAGAGGACGAATGCCTCATTTTTATGTTTTTTTATGAGAAACTTCTGTGTTCTTCTACCATGAACTTCTCACGAGTCTCCCTGACTCAGAACCACTGACTGTATATCGGGTCAGAACCCTAACCTCATGAGGTCCAGCAGTCTCTGATAACTCCCTCAGTTCGTAGAATTATATTGTACATAACATGTAGATGTACTGTATATAAATATAGTTATGTTACAGATAACATGTCGATGTATATAAATATAGTTATGTTTTACATAACATGTAGATGTATATAAATATAGTTGTACATAGCATGTCGATGTATATAAATATAGTTGTACATAACATGTAGATGTATATAAATATAGTTATGTTACAGATAACATGTAGATGTATACAAATATAGTTATGTTGTACATAACATGTATATGTATATAAATATAGTTATGTTACAGATAACATGTAGATGTATATAAATATAGTTATGTTGCTGATAACATGTAGATCTATATAAATATAGTTATGTTGTACATAACGTAGATGTATATATATATATAAAATATAGTTAATTATAGGCCCCGTGTGAAAAAGTGTTTCCCCCTCCTGTTAAAACATAACTTAACTGTGGTTTATCACACCTGAGTTCAATTTCTCGAGCCACACCCAGGCCTGATTACTGACACACCTGTTCTCAATCAAGAAATCACTTCAATAGGACCTGCCTGACAAAGTGAAGTAGACCAGAAGATCCTCAGAAGATAGACATCATGCCGAGATCCAAAGAAATTCAGGAACAAATGAGAAAGAAAGTAATTGAGATCTATCAGCCTGGAAACGGTTCTAAAGCCATTTCTAAAGCTTTGGGACTCCAGAGAACCACAGTGAGAACCATTATCCACAAATGGAGAAAACATGGAACAGTGGTGAACCTTCCCAGGAGCGGCCGGCCGACCAAAATTACCCCGAGAGAGCAGAAAAGGTCACAAAAGACCCCACGACAACATCCAAACAACTGCAGGCCTCACTTGCCTCAGTTAAGGTCAGTGTTCATGACTCCACCATCAGAAAGAGACTCGGCAGAAATGGCTGCATGGCAGAGTTCCAAGACCAAAACCACCGCTGAGCAAAAAGAACATTAAGGCTCGTCTCATTTTTGCCAGAAAACATCTTGATGATCCCCGAGACTTTTGGGAAAATACTCTGTGGACTGATGAGACAAAAGTTGAACTTTTTGGAAGGTGTGTGTCCCGTTACATCTGGCGTAAAAGTAACACCACATTTCAGAACAAGAACCTCATACCAACAGTAAAATATGGTGGTGGTAGTGTGATGGTCTGGGGCTGTTTTGCTGCTTCAGGACCTGGAAGACTTGCCGTGATAAATGGAACCATGAATTCTACCATCTACCGAAACATCCTGGAGGAGAACGTCCGGCCGTCTGTTCGTGACCTCAAGCTGAAGTCAACTTGGGTTCTGCAGCAGGACAATGATCCAAAACACACCAGCAAGTCCACCTCTGAATGGATGAAGAAAAACAAAATGAAGACTTTGGAGTGGCCTCGTCAAAGTCCTGACCTGAATCCTCTTGAGATGCTGTGGCATGACCTTAAAAAGGAGGTTGGTGCTGGAAAACCCTCCAATGTGGCTGAATTACAACAACTCTGTAAAGATGAGTCGGCCAACATTCATCCACAGCTGGAAAAGACTCATTGGAAGTTATCACAAATGCTTGATTGCAGTTGTTGCTGCTGAGGGTGGTCCAACCAGTTATTAGGTTTAGGGGGAAACACTCTTTCACACAGGGCCATGTGGGTTTGGATTGTTTTTCTCCCTTAATAATAAAAACCTTCATTTAAAAACTGCATTTTGTGTTTACTGGTGTTATCTTTGACTAATATTTAAATTTGTTTGATGATCTGAAACATTTAAGTGACAAACATGCAAAAAATAAGAAATCAGGAAGGAGGCAAACACTTTTTCACACCACTGTACATCTACATGTTTGCCACAACATTAATTTGAAGCTGTCGGATAAATGTGAGTAGAGACAGAATATTTCCCTTTAAAATGTGATGGAGTTGGAGAAGAAAGTGGTATCAAACTGAAGTACTTCAGTAAAGTACAAGTACCTCAACGCTGTACCTCAGTTCTCCAGTAAATGGACGGTAGTTACTGTGGTGACAACATGAATCAGGTGTTCCAGACACTTCTATTCAATTCATATAGTAAAATATGGTCTCTCGTCTGACGTCACGGTGAGCGTATTGCGTCACTTCCTGTCTACAAACATTGTGAATAGCGTTACTTCTCTCTGCTATTTCAGCTTCTTTTCCTGAATTATATGTATTTTAAACTCTCTCTACACTTTTTCTAATCTAATCTAAAAAAGTTAAAACTCATGCTTGGGACTTCCGGTTGGCATGCGAGGGGGATAGATGTGCCTAAGGCTCCCGTGCTTTGCCACTTTTACATTATTCAATCTTAAAAACACATTGATATTTCTGCCTGTACGGCTTCATCTTTACGTCTGAGAGACAATGAGCCATAAACTGCGGACGAAGAAAGAGGAACAAGCCACCACATCACCAGGAGGGACGACAACAACGGCTACAGCAACAACTAAAGTCAAGATGGCTAACTGCTAACGCTACGGGTGGCTCGACGTCTCTCCCGGCGGACTTGGATAAGTTACGCACCATGGTGGTTAGTGACCTCAAAAACACGATCGATGAGGCTTTGGCCCCAGTGGCGGACTCGATCAACAAGCTACGTGAAACTGCAGAGGATCACGGCCGGCGTGTTATCGATATCGAGGAAGCCCTGTCGGACTACAGTGACAGAATTGTCGACCTCGAGGAAATGTGTGCCTCGTTAAAAAACAGAAACACCGTTCTCGCTGACACAGTGGAAGATCTTGAAAACAGATCGAGGCGGTGCAATTTGAGTGACCAACTTGGCGGAGAAAATAGAAGGGACTGATCCGGTCAAATTTATGTCGGGCTTTTTTGCCAAGACCTTGGGAAGTGACTTATTCCCCACTCCGCCGACTTTGGACTGGGCGCACCGCCTCGGCGCACCGCGCTCCGGGCTCAACCCCTAACCGAGAGCTATGATGGTGAAATTTCACTATTACCAGGACAAGGAACGCGCACTGAGAGTGAGTCGGGACAAACTCAACTACCGTGGGGGACGAGTTGTCTTCTACCCGGACTACAGCACCACTGTCAACAAGAAGCGAACGACATTTAACCCCGTGAAGGCTCTTCTTCACCAGAAAGGAGTGAAGTTCCGTATGATTGTTCCTGCTGTGTTAAAGGTCGACCACAAGGGGGAGACACATTCCTTCAACACTGCGGGGAGGCGCAGAAATTCTATGACCAGTATGTCTGTGATTTGGTGAACTGTGTGTAACTTAACTCATAAACTGACTTAACAGATTGAACTCGTGGGACTGTTGTTGATATATTGTTCTAATCTTGCTCAGGTTGTCTGATTCTGATATACATTTATCTGCCAGTTAGATTCCCGTTATAAATAAGGGTTGACTGATGGAGCCGTTAAACACTGATGTTGATGTCAATATTGTTACTACGACTAAGATTGCCACGAGTCTTTACTGCTAGTGGTTAGTCCTCTAATTGTAAACTTTTGGAACTAACTGTCTGGTAGAGACTCTGTGGCCTGTTAACATAATAACCTGTGTGCACACTCGATTACAGCAGTATGACAATAATCCTGTTTAATTGTTATCCTGCTTGCTTCATTTTGTCGTAGATTTTAGCTTTTGGATTTCTGTTACTATTAAGTCATCATACCTCTCCGTGTTGTCATTTAGTATCTGTACTCAATGTGCTTAATACTTACTTGTTTATTATAAAATGTAACCTGTTAATCTCCTTTGACTGACTGTTGTATGGGAGCCACCCCTCGTTCAGGCTCTTGTTCTAGCATAGTGAGTGATTTGATGCACTGGAAGTTTAAGATTCGTTTTTTCCTGCAGTTCTCTTCATTTGGGGAAGTAGACCTAGGATCGTTCGTAATGTTTTATGGGTTTTGGGGTAATATGGGTTTGGCCTACAATTTATACTGTAATGCAAACAAACTAATGAATACAGTTATCATGAGGACAGAACTAAAGGACAGAACAAGATATGCTCTTCTTTCTCATTTTTCCAACCATTATCTTAACAATCCTTTCTCTAACTCTCATCTTAGTGTCCCTGTTAACCATAAACAGTTAATGGCTAACACTAGCAATTCCTCTGATACTCTGAGGGTTGGAGATAACTCTGTCAGATTTATTTCATGGAATGTAAAAGGGGTAAATGGACCGGTAAAACGTGCAAGAGTGTTTGCACACCTAAAAAGCCCTAAAGCTGATGTGGTTCTCCTCCAGGAAACGCATTTGAAAAAATCGTATCCTCTTAGACTGCGTAAGGTTTAGTCATGTGTTCCACTCAGATTTTGATACCAGGGCATGTGGGGTTGCAATATTAGTCAGCAAAAAAATACAATTCACTGACAAATGTTGTTTCGGACTCCTACGGCCGATACATGATAGTGACAGGCTTTCTATTCCACATCCCGGTTCTGTTGGTTAATGTACACACTCCCAACTGGGGCAACGTCGACTTTGCTAACAGACGTTTGGCCTCCCTTCCAAACTTAAATACACCAACTGGTACTTGGAGGGGATGTAAACTGTGTAATGGACCCTAGCCTAGACTGCTCAACCTCTAGAAGTGTTCCTCCCACCAAAACGTCCAAATCCTTTTCAATGTTTATGAATGACAATGGGTGCGTAGATCCTTGGAGGCTTTCAAACCCAAGCTTGAAGGTTTTTTCCTTCTTTTCACATGTTCACTCCTCCTTCTCATGAATTGATTACTTCGTTTTAGACAGGGCTTTCATACCCTACGTTAAATCTGTGGAATATTTACCCATTATTATCTCGGACCATGCCCCACTACAATTAGACATCACCTTCACCTTGAATCAGAAAGACTGTCCACTATGGAGGCTAAACCCCCTATTGCTCTCTGATAAAAGATTTTTGCAATAAAATTGCAAAATCCATAGATACCTTCATCGAAATGAACACATTCAATACGGTCTCCTTCTCCCTTCTGTGGGAAACGCTTAAAGCGTTTCTACGAGGGGAAATCATTTCCTTTACATCGTACTCGAACAAAATGGGGAGGCAACAGCTACAAAATTTAACTGAATCTATTCACAACCTCGATAAGCAGTGTGTTTCCAATGCATCACCTGAACTTCTCAAAGAAAAGGTAAACCTGCAATTAGAATTTAATCTACTATCAACCAAAAAAGCTGAACAACTACTGTTGTACTCTCATGGCCGGTCATATGAGTATGGGGAAAAGAACAGTCGGCTGCTGGCCCATCAGCTAAAGCGGGAAACAGCCTCATGACTGATCCCTGAAATTAAAGATAGTCATGGAAACTTGAAAACCAGCCCGCTAAAAATTAACAATGTTTTTGAGGCATATTACACTAAATTGTATACCTCAGAATTGACCTCAACTAAAGGGCATCTGACAAAATTTTTAGACAGCCTCGACTTCCCATGTCTTGAATCAGATAAAATCGCAGAACTAGATCGGACAATAGAACTGGAAGAAGTTCAAGCAGCAATTATAACTATGCAGAGTGTCAAGATTCCGGGGCCTGATGGCTTTACGGCAGAGTTTTATAAAAAATGTAAAGACAAGCTTTCTCCAATTCTTCTTGGAATGTATTAGGAGTCCCTGATTGAGGGTACTCTTCCACCCACTCTCTCACAAGCAACTATCACACTTTTATTAAAAAAGGATAAGGACCCTTCTGATTGTGGATCCTATCGGCGATCTCACTTCTTAATGTAGACGTGAAAATCATTGCAAAGATAGTCTCGCCGACTTGAAAATATTACGCCTTTAATTATTTCTGAAGACCAAACTGGTTTTATAAAAGATCGTCACTGATTTTCCAACAGGTTACTTAATATAATTCCCACTTCCCACTCTGCACTGGTCCCAGAAGCAGTTGTCTCATTAGATGCTGAAAAGGCTTTTGACCGGATTGAGTGAGAGTATCTATTGACGGTCCTGCAGAAATTCGGTTTTGGTGATGTTTTTGCCTCCTGGATTAGACTCTTATACTCATCTCCGCAAGCATGTGTCAGCACCAACTCACTACGTTCCCCATATTTCTCTTCAACGAGAGACATACGCCAAGTTGCCCACTTTCCCCCTTGCTTTTTGCAATTGCAATAGAACCACTATCGATTGCATTGAAAACATCCCCGCTTTTGCGGGGAATACGGCAGGGTGGGATAGAACATTGTGTGTCATTGTATGCAGATGACCTTTTGTTGTATGTGAATGACCCAGTGGCATCTTCTCCAACAATTAAATTGATTCTGATGGATTTTGGCTCATTTTCAGGAAACAATTAAACTTCAAAAAGATTGAAATGTACCCAATAAACGATTTGGCTTGCCAAATTCAACAGTTTTCAGTACCTTTTCGTTTAACCAGTTTGGGTTTCAGGTACCTTGGTGTGAACATAACCCGCAGTCTTGCCTCTCTCCATACAGCCAACTTTAACCCCTTGGTTGAAAATATGAAAAATGACCTTCTTAGATGGAGCAACCTGCCCCTGTCACTTCCTGGCAGGGTGAAGTCTATACAAATGTATGTATTCCCCAATATTCTTGCCAAAATCTTTTTTCCGATCTATTGATAAAATTATTTTAAACTTTATCTGGGCAGGTAAGCCGCCACGAGTGAGCAAGGTCTTTCTCCAACGCCTGAGAGATATAGGTGGCCTGGCTCTTCCTAAATACATTTTTTATTATTGGGCAACTAACATTCAAAAAATATAATTTTGGATTAATGTCCCTGAGACTGAGTGGTGCATTTTGGATGCTCAATTATGCTATTCCTCTTCTCTTCCTGCATTGATATACTCATCTCTTCCAATAAAACTGTCCAGCTACTCTTCTAACCCAATTGTCCTTGCTACACTTAGAATTTAGATTAAATTTCATCTTCACTTTAAATTTCTAACAGCTTCTTCTCGTGGTCCAATTCGTAATAATCATCTATTCCCACCTTCAGTAGTGGATAAAACCTTCTCACAGTGGAAAAGAAGAGGACTGAAGTGTTTCAGGGATCTTTATGACGATGACCACTTCTCTAGCTTTGACTCTCTTTGTAAGAGATGTGACCTGGACCGTTCAAATCGCTTCAGATACTTTCAGGTCCGCCACTTTGTAATGAAACACTTCCCGTCATACCCTCACCTCCCATGCAAAACACTTTGGGAAAGCCTACCGGACACGCATCCAACTCAGAAGGGACTGATCTCTAAAGTTTACAACCAGATCATAACTGCAATGGACACCTTTTCTACAATCAAAACCAAGTGGGAAAGTGAGTTGAATGTGAACCTGACAGAATTGGTGGGTGGGTGCACTGAAGAGGGTGAACACATCTGCGTCCTGTGCCAGACTTGGTCTTAATCAGTTCAAAGTGGTCCATAGGATGCACTTTAGTAACAGGAGACTAGCTAAAATGTTCCCAGGCCATGACGCAGGATGTAACCGTTGTGATTATTCTCAAGCAGATTTACTACACGTTTTGGGCGTGTCCTAAACTTGGGACATTTTTGGTGCTATGTTTTTAATACTTTAACTATAGTTTTAGGGATCAAGATACAACCGTGCCCTCTTCTGGCAATCTTTGCAATCCCAGCCAAACCCATCCTATATGGTACCAAAGAGAACGATATTATTGCCTTTACCACTCTTCTGGCGCGTCGTAGAATACTTCTTGCTTGGAAGTCTCCAGGTTCACAATCTCAGTCTGCCTGGCTTAAGGATGTGATGTTTTTCTTGAGTCTTGAAAAAATTAAATGCACACTTAGAGGCTGTAATGACCATTTCACTAAGAAATGGCAACCTTTCATTTCATATTTTAAAAATTTGTCAGTGTTGCCCACTGAATGAGACATGTCTGGTAATTTGTACTGATCTGTTTGGTCCTCTGTCCTTCACTTATCTGTATGATTAACTGTAGCTAAACTTAACTACTTAACTATAGTTTTACAATACTGTACAACACAAACTCTATGTGAACGAACGTGAAGGCAATGTGGGTGGGTAGGTCTGTGGGTGGGTGTTTTTGATTCATTATTATTATTATTGTTATTTTTTACTCTTTTATTTTTTCCTATCTTATTTTATTTACTTATTTACTTTGTTTGTTTTACTTTCCTGTCCTTTTCTTCTTTACTATTATAAACTGACTAACACATACACAAAAAATGAAAATACTTGCTCTTTGATCCTTGTATGTCATACTGTGCATTCTCATCAAAAAAGTATATTAAAAAACAACAACAACAACAACTCACGCTTGCTCTTGAGCAATTCTACTGTTAAATCTTTGACCAACGTTCACTTGGTGTTTTGGTGCTGCTAGCTTAGCAGTTAGCAATGGCTTCCTTCTCTCCCTCCACTTCTTCTTGTTTTTCCTGCTCGGTGTGTGACGTTTAGTTACGACCCTGCCTCCCTTAATGATAATGCTACCTGTAATAAATGTAGTGTAGTTCAGGCTCTGGAGGCCAGGGTCACCGAGGAGGAGGAGGAGGAGGAGTAGTGTAGTTAGGGCTCTGGAGGCCAGGGTCACTGAGGAGGAGGAGGAGGAGGAGGAGGGGGAGGGGGAGGAGGAGGAGTAGTGTAGTTAGGGCTCTGGAGGCCAGGGTCACCGAGGAGGAGGAGGAGGAGGAGGAGGAGGAGTAGTGTAGTTAGGGCTCTGGAGGCCAGGGTCACCGAGGAGGAGGAGGAGGAGGAGGGGGAGGAGGAGGAGTAGTGTAGTTAGGGCTCTGGAGGCCAGGGTCACTGAGGAGGAGGAGGAGGAGGGGGAGGAGGAGGAGTAGTGTAGTTAGGGCTCTGGAGGCCAGGGTCACCGAGGAAGAGGAGGAGGAGGAGGAGGAGGGAGAGGAGGAGGAGTAGTGTAGTTAGGGCTCTGGAGGCCAGGGTCACCGAGGAGGAGGAGGAGGGGGAGGAGGAGGAGTAGTGTAGTTAGGGCTCTGGAGGCCAGGGTCACCGAGGAGGAGAGGAGGAGGAGGGGGAGGAGGAGGAGTAGTGTAGTTAGGGCTCTGGAGGCCAGGGTCACCGAGGAGGAGGAGGAGGAGGGGGAGGAGGAGGAGTAGTGTAGTTAGGGCTCTGGAGGCCAGGGTCACTGAATTAGAATCACTGCTGTGCACCATGCTACACAACCAGCTAGCCGTAGGAGCTTCTCAGGGAGGAGGTGTACAGCTGCCTTCCAGGGCTACAGGTTTAGTTAGCCGGTCCCCCGCAGCACCCGAACAGCCGGGCGGCCGGGGGACAGTACGAAGGAGACATCGTCCCAAGAAGAAGCCCACGGTTCACCACCGACCTTCACGTCTCCAACCGATTTTACCCACTTGGCGAAACACCTGCTGAGAAACCAACTCTGGTTATTGGAGACTCTATTTAACATGAAGTTAGTGAAACCAGCGGCTAGAGACAGATGTCTTCCAGGGGACAGAGGCAGATGTCTTCCAGGGGACAGAGTCAGATGTCTTCCAGGGCCAGAGTCAGATGTCTTCCAGGGGACAGAGTCAGATGTCTTCCAGGGCCAGAGTCAGATGTCTTCCAGGGGACAGAGTCAGATGTCTTCCTGGGGACAGAGTCAGATGTCTTCCCGGGGACAGAGTCAGATGTCTTCCAGGGCCAGAGTCAGATATCTTCCCGGGGACAGAGTCAGATGTCTTCCCGGGGACAGAGTCAGATGTCTTCCCGGGGACAGAGCGGGCAATATTGAATCAAACCTGAAGCTGCTGACTAAATCCAGTCAGATTGTTATTAACGTCAGCAGTAACGACACCCGGTTACACCAATCAGAGGTCACTAAAGTTAACGTGGAATCGGTGTCCAACTTTTCAAAAACAATGTGGGACTCTAGTTTTCTCTGGACCCCTTCCTAACCGGACCAGTGATGATATGTTCAGCCGTACGTCTTCACTTCACCGCTGGTTGCCGAGGTGGTGTCCCGCTAACAATGTGGGCTTCATTGATAATTGGAATACTTTCTGGGGAAATCCTGGTCTGATCCGGAGAGACGGCATCCATCCCACTTTGGATGGTGCAGCTCTTCTTTCTAGAAACATGGCCGTGTCTCTTAGCAGCCCTAAAACCTGACATCCAGGGTTGAGGCCAGGACGCAGAGCTGCAGTCTTACAGCTCCTCTGCAGCTTCTTTAGAGCTGTCACTCACCCAAAACCTTCAACATCCTATAGAGGTTGTGTCTGTACCCAGACCACCTATATTTAAAAAAAACTCAACAAAAGATCTGTCAATAAAAATGTAATAAAAATGGATCCTACCAAATTAATGGAGCAAATAAATCTGACAATTAAAAGCAGACTATTAAATATCAGATCTCTCCCGTTTAAATCTCTGTTAGTAAATGACTTGATAACTGATCATCAGATTGATTTACTGTCTCACAGAGACCTGGCTGCAACAGGAAGAATATGGTAGTATTAATAAAACAACTCCTCCCTGTCATATTAATTATCATATTCCTAGAGATTCAGGAGGAGGAGGAGGAGGAGGAGTGGCAGCAATCTTCCACTCAAGTTTATCAATTAATCCAAAGCCTAAACTTGGTTGTAAATCATTTGAGAGTCTGACTCTTAGTCTCTCACCCAAACTGGAAAGCAGAGAAACGGATTGTATTGTTGTTGTTTATCTCCCACCTGGTCCTTATTCAGAGTTTCTAACTGAATTCTGACTTTTGATCAGATTTAGTGCTGAGTTCAGATAAAGTGATGATAGTGGGAGACTTTAACATTCATGTTGACATGAATTGAATTGAATTGAATTGAATTGAATTGAATTGAATTGAATTGAATTGAATTGAATTGAATTGAATTGAATTGAATTGAATTGAATTCAGTTTTAATTATAAAGCACCAAATCACAGCACAGGTTATTTCATGGCACTTAACACATTAAAGTCTTTACAGTAGAACTTTACAATATTATACAGAGAAACCAACAATTCAACAATTCCCACATAAACTAGGAAGGAAAAAAACTCCTCTTTAAGGGAGAAAAACCTCCAACAGAGGGAAGAAAAACTCTCTTTAACAGGAAGAAACCTCCAACAGAACCAGGATCAGAGGTGGAGAACATCTGTTAACAGGACCAGGATCAGAGGTGGGCGGAGCATCTGTTAACAGGACCAGGATCAGAGGTGGGCGGAGCATCTGTTAACAGAACCAGGATCAGAGGTGGGCGGAGCATCTGTTAACAGAACCAGACTCAGAGGTGGGCGGCCATCTGCCTCGACTGGTTGGGGTGAGAGGAGAGCAGAGAGAGAAAAGGACAGCATGGAGATACAAGACATGAACTGTTGGTGGGTCGACAATCACAGAGCAGAGACATGCAGCTCCATGACGGGACATCTGGAAAATAAAGAACAGAAACTACGCAAGCGAAGGAACTGAATGGAGACAACAGATAATAATAAGAAACTATGGGAGAGAAAAAGATGAAGTTAATGAGATGTAATGGTGAGATATGAGTGTATAGAGAGTGAAAGAGTAAGAGGAAAGAAGCCCAGTGCATCATGGGAAGTCCCCCAGCAGCCTCGGCCTATAACAGCATAACCAAGGGATGGTTCATGTTCACCTGAGCAGCTCCAACTATAAATTTTATCAAAAAGAAAACTTTTGAGTCTAACCTTAAAGCTAGAGAGGGTTTCTGCCCATCCAACAAATTGGGAGCCTGAAAACTGAAGGCTCTGCCTTCCATTCTACTTTTGGAAACTCTGGGAACCACAAGCAGGCTGAGAGAGATCTCTGTCAGGATGATGTGGTTCTATAAGATCTGTCAGGATGATGTGGTTCTATAAGATCTGTCAGGATGATGTGGTTCTATAAGATCTGTCAGGATAATGTGGTTCTATGAGATCTGTCAGGATGATGTGGTTCTATAAGATCTGTCAGGATGATGTGGTTCTATGAGATCTGTCAGGATGATGTGGTTCTATAAGATCTGTCAGGATGATGTGGTTCTATACGATCTCTGAGATCAGATGGAACCTGGTCATGAAGAACTTTGTAAGTCAGCAGGAGAATTTTAAATTCTATTCTTGATTTAACAGGAAGTCGATGAAGAGAAGCTAAAACAGAAGAAATATTATCTCTAAATCCCGTCAGTACTCTTGCTGCAGCATTCTGGATCAACTGCAGGTTTTTAATGAGTAATTTGGTGCTGGAGGCCAAGGTTCCTCACAGTGGTGCCGGAGGCCAAGGTTCCTCACAGTGGTGCTGGAGGCCAAGGTTCCTCACAGTGGTGCTGGAGGCCAAGGTTCCCCACAGTGGTGCTGGAAGCCAAGGTTCCTCCCAGTGGTGCTGGAGGCCAAGATGTCCAGAGTAACTAAGTGATTACAGAAAGAGTTTCTGAGGTTTTTAGGATCAAGTACAAGAACTTCCGTTTTATCTGTATTTAGAAGCTGGAGATTGTTGGTCATCTAGGACTTTATGTCTTTCAGGCCTTCTTCAAGTTTTACTAACTGATTAGTTTCATCTGGTTATATAGAAAGATATAGCTGAGTGTCATCTGCATAACAATGGAAGTTGATGCAGTGCTTCCTGATGACATCTCCTAATGGAAGCATGTAGAAAGTAAAAAGTATTGGGCCTAACACTGAGCCTTGTGGAACTCCATAACTAACTCTTGTTTGTCTGTAAGACTCATTGTTTACATGAACAAACTGAAATCGATCTGATAAGTAGGATTTGAACCAGTCTAATGCAGTTCCTTTGATCCTTGTAACAGCTTCAGGTCTCTAGAATAAAATTGGGTGTTCAATCGTATCAAAAGCAGCACTGAGGTCTGGAAGATGAAGTCCAGAGACGAGTCCATTATCTGAGGCTTCTGTTCACTTCAACTCACACACTCTTGGTCCTTCATAGATATTCCACAGCAGAATGGATGCAGTATTACTGATGGTGGTGATGGTGGTGATGATGGTGATGATGATGATGATGTAAAGTGCACGTTTTTTTCTTCCTCTGTGGATTGTTGTTGATGCTGCATCTGTCTTTACACCTCCTGTATAGTCTGCAGACCCACACCTGCTTCATACTGTGTAGGTGAGATCAGCAGAGACTTACGTGATGAAACCTGAGCTCACAGGAGGGCAGCAACACATACACTGACCTCCAACCATGAAGAACAAGGGGGAAGAAAATGTACTATTTCGACACTTTAACATGACACCTAAACACCAAATAAATGTTTCTTCATATTTATTTCCACTCTGGAAGATGCATATTGTAATTTATCCATCCAGGTGACCAGACACAGAGATCCTGCTGCATTCATAGAGTTAACATTATAACATATGACACAGAATGAAAGTCATTTTGTAAACTGGATCAGCTCTGAGTCCCAGTAAACAGGGATGAAACCTCACCTGCAGCAGGAATACAGTGAACCCTCGTTTTTCACAGGGGTTACGTTCCAAATCGAAACCGTGATAGGCGAAATCCGTGAAGTAGTAACCTTTATTTTTTTTACAATTATTATACAATGAAATACTCCATAATACATTGAAACCAAAGAACAAAACCTTTTTACAGGCCCAATCATTTGTTTAACAAATAAAAGTACTGTATAAATGTTTTTTTTTACAAATAACTACTGTACTGAAATAATAATTTTAATCATCAATACGAACTGAAGGCTTCAAATTGCTGAGATCGGCACCGCCCCACTGCGACCCGAGTCATTGGATTAGAACGGGAGGAAATGAAAAATGATTATGAAAACAAATACAAAGTACAGTAGGACAAATAGTGACTCTCGTGTATTTCACTGCTCTTCTGACTGAGCCGCTGCATCCTGACTCCGCTCTGCAGCGGTTCTTTCTTCTAAAGCCGGCGGTGCAGGTGTGGTTTTTCGAGAGAAGAACATAGTTATCGGTAGTTGTTGTCGCTCTTTTTTCTTCTGGGCAAAAAGATTCTTATAAACCAACATGCCACCATCGATTATTTTTAATTTGGCAAGCTGTTTTACGTACGTGTACATATTAAACCGCAACGTTATTGACAAACAGGTAGAGAAGAAGCGGAGAGACTGTTTAGCCAATCAGAATGCAGAACACAATGCACGATGCAAATCCGTGAAGCAGCGAGACCGTGAAAGGTGAACCGCGTTATAGCGAGGGTTCACTGTACTCCTTTACCAATTGTACAATAAATAATTTATCTTTTACATCAATTTCTTGCTCTATTATGAAGTGAAAGAAATAATTAAGTACACAGCTGCACATCAGTGCCACAAAAGAACTCACAAACGCACTTTAATTTTTCTGTTTCTGCCAACATTCATCATGCTTTGGTCCTTCTGCACATGTTGTAAGAAGTAGTAATGATGAACGAAAGTAGAAGGAGTCCAATCAGAGCTGAGAAGCCAATCAGCACCTCCATTTTCTTCCCCGGACCTGGAGACAGACAGAACACATGCAGAGGTCAGAAATCAGCCATGAAAAAAAACACAATAACTCTGGAAGAAATAAAAAGCTTTTATCTTTATATTTAGGCTTCATAGTGCAGAAACCTTTTACACACTGAGCCGCTGCATCCTGACTCCTCTGGAAAATAATGACTGTGATGTCAGCTGATGCTTATCACTGGGTGATATCTATGGGTTATCTACCAGCATGATAAACTGAATCACAGATCCACTTCACATTTATTCACGTTTGCAGGATGATAAAATCTTTATGACAAAAGATCATCTGAAGCCCAACAGATAAGAGACCAAAGTGCAGACACAGTGTGATTCACAGCTGTTATCCACTCAGATAAAGGAGTAAATGTTTCCCTGTGAGTGTGATAGAGTTCTGTTTGTTGGTTAAAGGTGGAGTCTGGTTCTGATCTGGTCCACTTTGAGTCAGACTCATGCTGAAATAGAATCTGGTGTTTGTACCAAACAGAAACCCACAGTGACGTCACTTTGTGAGCTGCAGCTGCTTTCTTAGTTTTCTGGGGCCAGAAGTGGAGCTGACCAGAGGATGCTAGGCACCGCCCACCTAATGCAGAAACCTGACTGCACCACAGGCCTGTCAATCAAACAGACAGGCCCCCAAACATACCATAATTTTAAACCTCATATCTAATTAATGATTTAATTATTTTTAGAAGTTCCACCAGAAGACTGCAACCTAGTAATGTCCACAAAAGTTGTAACACTGTATAAAATGTAAATAAAAACAGTGTGATGATTTGTAAATCACATAAACTCATATTTAATTGAAAATAGACCAAAGACAACATATCAAATGTTGAAACTGAAAAAAATCTATTGTTTTATAAATATATATATATCAATGCTCATTTTGAATTTGATGTCAGCAACACATTTAAAAGTTTCTGGAGTTTTGAAAGTGAAATGTGGTCCCATTCTTGCCTGATAAAGGATTTCAGCTGCTCATAAATTCAGGGTCTCCTTTGTTGTATTGTTCATGTCCTGATGCCCCAGATGTTTTCAATGATTGACAGGTCTGGACTGCAGGAGGCCAGTTTATCAGCGGACTCTTCTACTAGAGAGCCATGCTATTGGAATACGTGCAGAATGTGGTTGGACGTTGTTCTGCTGAAATAAACAAGACCTTCCCTGAAAGAGACGTTGTCTGGATGGCAGCATATGTTGCTCCAAAACCTGAATATATCATTCAGCATTAATGCTTCCTTCCAGATGTTCAAGCTACCCATGCCATGTGCACTAATGCATCCTGTACCATCACAGATGCTGGCTTTAGAACTGAGCTGACAACAAGCTGGATGGTCCCTCTCCTCTTTAACCTGGAGATACTTTCTCATGGAGGTTTTAGCTACCTCCGACTCGAACATCATGAGGGTGATCCAAAAAGTTCAGAGACTGTTTCTGATGCGCTATAATGGAGCAGAGCACAGAGTTGGACACAGAGTGTGGGAAGTAATAACCTATGTCTAGCCAGGTCATTTTATTTATTTAGTCCATTTAAATACAGAAAGTTTCTCAAACTGCTGCACATCATCAAAGACAAAATACGCAACAAAACAAAGAAAGAAGATATTAAAGATATTAATATAAAGCCAGAACACACGCACAAATACTTAATAACCAAAAATATGGAATCAAAATTAAATTGGGCCAAATCCGGAAATGTCAGAGAAAATCAAATGCTATTTGAATACTCGTAGTTTAGTTTGCTCACTGCAGCATTGGAACCAACTAGAAGCAGGATAGCAGCTGTTTTGGCTCATTCATGAGACAGTATTCATAGTTATGTAACTTGATCCAGATAATCACCTGTGGAACACGCTTTTTAGTGACCACTGGAACGTACATATTTTGTGATGTTCAAGTTTCTCTACAGTATTCTGCATGTTCAGAGCCCTGAGATGACAATTAACAACAATTCACAGTTGAAGCTGATTCATGACACACTTTGAAATATGTAGATAATATTGTATGTATACTGATGATTGTCCACTAATAAATGAATGGCACCAATGCATAAATACACTTACCGCCACTGTCACCTCCTGTGTTCGTCTTGGGGACCAGCATGTGTTTGGCCTTATCCAAGCTCCCATCATTGATCTCTGGGTTTATTCTCAGGAGATGGCACATCAGTGCATACAAGTCCAGCAGATCAAAGGGGTCGACCTTCAGGTTCCTCTGGAAGTCCGGCCCTACAGCCCTGAAGAAGGCCTTCATGTCCATGACTTCATTATCAAAGCCATGTTCTCCTTTGTTATTGTTCAGAGGTAAAAGCTACAAGGACACAGATAACAAATGTTTCATGAGAACATGGTAATGTTGTAACTTGGAGGGCTTTACTTCCCTTATTTAATAAAAACCAGTAAAGAAACAGGGCATCTTAGTTAAGAGCGAGATATTAAGGAAGAGACACGTTTAGACTTTTAGCTGGTGGTGAAGGACAATAAAGGCTTCATCACTATCCATGGAACATGTGTACATCTGAAGGGAACCCTGGAGGGGTTGTACCCCAACCAGAGCCAATCTGACCCATATTTAACCTCCACAGACTTTCCCCTCCAGAAGATGGGCTAAATGAACCCACACAGTTCTCTCACCCCATTGACGATGTATCCAGGATCAGCGAATAGGAGGATGGGCAGCAGTCGAGGATGGTTTCCATAGTGCAAACGAGCTGGCATCTCTTCCTTTTTGTACACATGAAGGTGAGGGTGACTTCCTTTCAGGGCCTGGTAGACCTTCTCCAGCTTCCCCTCTTTAGGAAGCAGCATCCCAGCAGGTCCATAATCCACCAGGTGGAACTGGATATCCCTGAAGCTGAAGCCAGGGATCTTAGAGAGGACGATCTCCTCAACTAGTCCTCCCCGTAGCACTGTAGTCATCCCGTGGTCTGCAGTGATGATAATGTTGAGCCGGTCAGTCAGCCCATGGTCTTGGATCTTGTCCCGGATGTAGCCCACAGTACGATCCACTTGTTGAACCATCTTCCGGCGTTCTGGAGAATCTGGTCCATACGTGTGCCCGATCAAATCTGGTTCTCCAAAGTACAAGGACACAAAGTCCAGATCCTGCTGGTGGAACCACTCTCCAATCACCTTATCGATGTTCAGCCTCCAATCTGTCTCATTAGAGTGATCGTAGAAACGAGGTTCTACCTGCTTCACCCTGACAGTCTCCCCTTTGTAGGTAGCTGCTGTACCAGGGAAATGTAGAGAGCCTGCTTTGAGACCCTGGAACAGGACATCGGAGAAGGAAACCGACATTAAAGAGTGCCAAAGAAAAGGAAAGATATGTTAAGAAATTCAAAAGAAAACGTGTTAAGAAACTCAAAAGAAGAGGAAAGATACGTGAAGAAACTCAAAAGAAAAGGTGAATTCAGTGGTTGTGACCCAAACATAATTAATTACATAACACAGGAAATGTTTGCAGTAGGTAGAAAACAGATCTACAGAACCTGTCTTTGAGCTGTTATCCAGATGGGTAAGCTGCCGTTGTCCCAGTAGGAATCAACAAACTGAGTCATGTAGTACTGCTTCTTCTCCTGGGTGGTCGTGTTGAACCACATGTTATGGATTACTCCGTGATTCTCAATGTAGCGTCCTGATGAAAGAGGAAAAAAGGTAAAGAAACCTGTACATCTATAAATGTGGCCTTTTAACCAATTTACTGATTGCTAGCAATCAGAGAAGTTGCAGGAATAAGAGCATTAATAACTGTCTCTGGTCCTGTTTTCATCTGCCATGACAGCACAGAAGCATCACATGGAGGTGTTCAACTCATTTGGTATTTTAGAAACACAATTGCAGGTGCAACTCTGATGCAGTACGGCACGGTGAATATAGGAATCCGGTGTGTCACAGCTGGCCAATCAGTTTGTAATGAGAGAAGACTTTAACCAGGAGGAACCTGACATGTGACGTCATGTTACCTGTCAGCATGACATATGATGTCATGTTATCTGACAGTGTGTCATGTGATGTCATGTTACCTGTCAGCGTGTCATGATGTCATGTTACCTGTCAGCGTGTCATGATGTCATGTTACCTGTCAGCGTGTCATGATGTCATGTTACCTGTCAGCGTGTCATGTGATGTCATGTTACCTGTCAGCGTGCCGTGATGTCATATTACCTGTCAGCATGTCATGTGATGTCATGTTACCTGTCAGCATGTCGTGATGTCATATTACCTGTCAGCATGTCATGTGATGTCATGTTACCTGTCAGCGTGTCATGTGATGTCATGTTACCTGTCAGCGTGACATGTGATGTCATGTTAACTGTCAGCGTGACATGTGATGTCATGTTACCTGTCAGCGTGTCATGTGATGTCATGTTACCTGTCAGCGTGACATGTGATGTCATGTTACCTGTCAGCGTGTCATGTGATGTCATGTTACCTGTCAGCGTGTCATGTGATGTCATGTTACCTGTCACTGTGTCATGTGATGTCATGTTACCTGTCACTGTGTCATGTGATGTCATGTTACCTGTCAGCATTGTGAAGTGAGATGGGCTGGTGATAGTGAGGAAGGACGGCGTGGCGTATAGGGCTTTCACCCCGTCCCAGGCCATCTGATCCAGGTTGGGGGTGTCCACGTCTCGGTCGTAGTCCCAGCGGAAACCATCGAAGGAGATGAGCAGCAGCTTGTTCCTGGTGGACCCGGTCAACCCTGAACCCTGTAGCGGGGTGGCAGCAGCGGGACAGTCGGCCGTCAGGCCGATAAGAGCGAGGCAGAACAGCAGCATGGCCCGATGCTTCAGAAATATACTGCTCTCTAATTTATTTGTTTGCTTCCAGGTGTGTATTTGTCGTGCCTTCTACCCTCACTGTTCACAAGAAGACATTCTCCCTCTCCTTGATTCAGAACTGTGACTGACAGCAGCCTGCTGGGGCCCAACAAGAGACTGAACCGTGTTGGTGGATACCTCCTCAGTTACATATTAATATCAGCCCTTATCTACCCACAAATATAAAACAGACTTTACACCTTTATTAGTGGAGAGCAGTGATAGGGACTGTGTGTGTGTGTGTGTGTGTGTGTGTGTGTGTGTGTGTGTGTGTGTGTGTGTGTGTGTGTGTGTGTGTGTGTGTGTGTGTGTGTGTGTGTGTGTGTGTGTGATTGTGTGTGTGCAGCAGGTCAGATGGGCATAATATAAAAAGGCTAATAAGTTGTTTAAGTTGTATAAGTACTTTGTATTTGTTGTATGTGTGATATATTAGTTTAACACATAAAACAGAACATGACTTCACTAATTAAATACGTTGATGACATGGAAGAGCTTCAGGACAACATGGGAAGCCATTTAACATGTGTAGTTCTTTCTGAAGTGACAGTTAATTATTTTTTCTTGAAGCAGGACAGAAACTTGATGCTTTTTATTGCACCCGTATCTCTGTGATAACTTTATACCAACAGGAATATAGTTATTAAAAAGAGTTTAAAACTCCTCGGTGTATAAATACAACATTTCTAATATCACAAGAGATGCTTGTTTACCTACGACAGAGAACACAGTCATAATCACGGGAACATTACGTGGGGTCATGATTGATGAACACAGCCTCCAGTTCCACTTGTTTTTTAGAGCCAGAAGTCACCATATCGGGACGATCTGGGGAGGAGCAAGGGGCGGTTCTGACTGAGAACACCATGTCCCGCCCACCTGACTGCACCCCAGCCTGTCAATCAACCAGTCCCGCTCCCAAAAATATGTGTAGAATCCTAATATGTAATGAGTGATGAATTATTTCCAGAAGGAAACACTGATCAGAAGGAGGGATTTTATCTAAAGACACCATGTTGGAAACATTTACTGACTTTGGATTTCAGGAGAGAACTTAATGCTTTTTAATGGGAGTATGTTGGAGACAGAGGTTTTTATAACCAGCCCCTAGTGGCCCTTAGTGGTACTGAACTTTTCAGACCCAGAGACTACGTCCACCTTTTATACACAGTCGTTGGTTTGGGTCGATTATTTTGGATATTCAACTAAATAAAATGTTGGTGGTTAGAAATAGGCAACAATAACTCTTTTATTTATTTTATTCATACTGAATCAAACCAACTACAAAGCTCTCACATCACCTGCACAGTGCATGGTGTTCATGAAAGTTGTCAGACTGATGGACGACAGTGGGACATGTTATATTTACAGCAAATAATGTTGGAGAAGTAAAATATTCAAACATGTTCAGAAAGTCTTCGATCCATTCTGAAAACAAGGACTTCTTTCATGGTCCGGGTTGAAGTGAGTTTCTGTTCTTCAGATTTGTCAGAAATGGAAGAAGATGCCTTGAACTGGAGGATTAAATAAAATACACAAGAAACTCTTCAGAAGCTGGTATGATTCATGTCTGCCTTGTCTTCAGCGGCAGCTCGGTCCGGGCTGTGACTGAGGAAGGAGACACAGAGGAGAGCAGGACTGAATGGTCGGCACCGACAGGAAGAAGAAACAACTACCTGAGATCTGCTGTGGAACTCAGTTTAACATCCAGTCTGTTAGCCACTCTGAGAACACACTGTGAAGGATAAGTGGGCCAGGAGAAGGCAGCAGTCACATGGATTAATGCAGAAAATGTTCTATTTATAGCATGGTGATAGCCCCTTTTACACCAGCTGTATGGCGTTGTCACCATGAACACCAGCAGCAGAAACCCTGTCACCCGGAGACGCCCACAACAGCTTGGGAATGGATATTCAGCTCTGGATGTGAAGACAGACAGAAGACATTGGAATGTGCTCAAATCACCATGACATCATGAGAAATATCACTCCACCTCCTCAATGGAATATTTTTTTAAAATTTTATTTCACTTTATTAATCCCCGAGGGGAAATTTCTTCACTACAGCAGGGGGGCTCTCAGGGGGGAGATGCTGCAGCAGGCTGCCACTAGCGCGGCGCCAGGTAACCTGACCTGAGGTGCATGTTTTTGGATGATGGGAGGAAGCCGGAGAACCCGGAGAGAACCCACGCAAGCACAGGGAGAACATGCAAACTCCGCACAGAAAGGCCCAGGACCGGATTCGAACCCGGAACCTTTTTGCTGTGAGGCGACAATGCTAACCACTGCAGCACCGTGCCGCATATAGAATATAGAATTAGAATTGAATTTCATAAAATTGTCAGGATCCCTGTCTTTTCCCGTTCTGTGTTCCCCCTCCTTTCCCTGCTCGTTGTCCTTATTTGGTCGTTGTCCAGTCTCTGTGTCTGTGTGGGCATGGCTAGGGCGTCACCTTCTGCAGGCTCCTCCCTGTCTCACTCCCCTGGATGGCTGGTGCAGCTGATCGTCATTCAACTAATCACCCATTGCAGTATATCAACCCTGGCTCTCCACGGCATCTTGTCAAATCGTTCAGTCTGCTACGCGGTACTACGACTCAGACCAAGTTAGTAAGTCTTTGTTACCTGAACTCAGTCCTAATTATTGTCTGTCCAACTCGTCTTCAGTTGCTGACCTGCCACTCATCCTATGGGAGTCTGCCTTCCTGTTCTGGAGGATTCCCTGCCTGCCTACCTTTCTACACCTGCTGCTCCAAACCCGCCAAGTAGTGATGGTGAGATGAAGCCTCATGAGGCATCGAACCACTTCAGCCAATTGGTTCCAGAAAGGGTTAATTTCTCGACGCTTCATGTGAACACGAAACCACCTACTGGCCAAGTGTATAATGACAGGCAGCTGGATCTGAACCACATCATGTGATGCATTGAATGTTTGTGTCTGTTATGGCTGTTGGGAATGACTATGAATTACAAAAATGTATGACCAAATAATTTCTCTACATAAATTATCACATATGTGCATAATAAAATATTTTTTGAATGTATTCTGTGTGTGTAAATTTTCCCAAAATGATATGGCAGGTTGTGTAATCATGTTTTTCTGTCACTTTAGGAACATGGCATGGGCTTAAGCAGGCAGAGGACAGTGGAAGTGCTTGTGGAACGAGGAAGAGGGGACTGAATATGCTTGTGTAACTTGGACAATGATGTACAGGACAGGGGACATTTTATTCATTTTTATTCAGAAATAACAGTTTCTCAACAGTTTTTGGTTTTGTGGATGTCCACATGTCAGAAGTAAGGCTAACAGCAGCCACCTTTTCCACCTTAGCCTTCTCCTTCTCCTGAGCTGACTCATACTTGGCCTCCACCATGGCCTTCAGAGCCTCAAGGAAAAAATATATAGTGCTGAACTGTGAGACACAATAAAGTACTCATTTGTTTCATGCATGCACCCATACATACCTGCCTTGTAGGGAGGACATAATTAGGATCCAGTTTGGACACAAATGCCCTGAATCCAACATCATCCACAATACTGAAGGGCTGTGTGTCCTTCACTATCATGGAGACGAGGGCTTCATCCAGCTCTTGTTTTCTGGTGGCTGGTTAAAAGAGAATAAATACAGTGTCTGTTACCTGTCTTTACTTACACAATAAACAAAAGTGAACAGGGAAAAATTGTGATGGTGCATTTGTAATATTGTAATGACTTACCTTGGCTGGGTGAAGCTCCAGTTTCCTCCTTATTCTCATGCAAGGCACGGTAACGCCTCAGCATGGATGAGGTGTTGTTATTGTACCCCAACTCCTTGGAGCACAAGAAACACCTCACCTTTGAATAAAATAAGAAACTGTGAAAAATACAGTTCTTGATAAGCAAACCTAATGTGTCTGAAATAGAGTTAGATTTAGCTTACCTTATTAGGAGTTATCAAATCAAAGTGTTCCCACAGGGGGAATCCTCCTCTTCCTGGCTGGCTCCATCTTATCACCTCCTTCTCTCCTCACTCTCCTAAATCTCCAAACTATCTCTCTCTCTCTAACTTCTCCAAACTATCTCTCTCTCTCTCCTAAATCTCCAAACTATCTCTCTCTCTCTAACTTCTCCAAACTATCCAAACTCTCAACTGACCTCAACTCTCCACCAACAACCCACATTTTGAATGGAGCCTGAGGGGTTTATGTTGCTGTCAAACCTCCCGGCAAAATCTGAACCACTTCCCGAAGCAGTCACGTGGTACAGCCGGCAGCAAGGCTTCGGACGTCATCATTTTTGGCTCCTCCCCTAAATGAAGCAAGCCTCGACACGCGCTTCGAGGAAACGCCCCCTCCGTTACTCCACACACGCTTCGAAGCGTCGGCACATCTCGTAACATCACTACCGCCAAGACTGCACTCACCTTATCAAACCTCGGATCCTCTGGACTACTGGCTCCAGTTCTGACGGTACTCACCTGCACTCATCTGGCCACCTGCATTCACCAACCTTGCCCTCTAGTCTGTTCCTGCTCAGCAGTAACCCTGGTGGCCACCCTGCAAACACAATTCCCAGCTGGATTCCTCCCCCAACTCACTGCTGCCCTTCAGCTTCTGCTCGGTCAACGCTTTGGTAGCCTTGAACATCCCTGGACATTAACCACACCACAACCTGTATTTCAATTAACCTCTTTTTATCATTCTGCTTTTGAGTCAGTTTCCTGATCTACCATAACAAAAATATGTAATATAATGTAGTTTCTATTTGTTCTAGGTCTATTAAATGACCCATATGGTGAAGTTGGTCTCTTTTGGTCCTTTTTGGTCGCTCTGAGCACCCGTACCGTAACACCACGGATAGTCACGCACTTACAGTCCTAGCGGAGGCTAGCTGGACCGGTTTGGTTTGAACACATGACACGGAGCTAAAATGTTAAAAACACATGAGAACATGGATATCTTTGTTCATCAGATATCTTTGTTCATCAGATATCTTTGTTCATCAGGTATCTTTGTTCATCAGGTATCTTTGTTCATCAGATATCTTTATCTATTTTATTTAGCCGGTAACCACCTGGACTATATTTCACCAGAAACTGCTCCACATCTAACCTCACTGTAACTCCACTTCATGTCTCCGACCACTTCTTTAACTGACAACCTGACCACATCAACAGACTCTGGACCTGTCCGTCACAACATTCACTCCCTCCTCCCTCCTCTCTGGCCTCCTCTCTGGCCTCCTCTCTCCCTCCTCTCTCCCTCCTCCTTTCTCCCTCCTCTCTCCCTCCTCTCCCTCCTCTCTCTCTCCTCTCTCCTTCCTCCTCTCTTCCTCCTCTCTCCCTCCTCTCTCCCTCCTCTCCCTCCTCTGTTTTATCTGCCCCTTCAACTGACTCTTTCTCCCTCATGCATCCTAACTCAGCCACAGACACTCTCCTTTCTACTCTGTCTTCCTCTTTTGATTGTCTCTGTCCTCCTCCATGTCCTCCTGTCCTCTTCCATGTCCTCCTGTCCTCCTCCTCTCTCCTCTCCTCTATCTCTGCAGCCAAAAGCACTTTCTACCAAACCAGAATTACATCCTCATTTTCCAACCCCAAAAAGCTCTTCTCCATCTTCTCCTTCTTCTCCATCTTCTCCATCTTCTCCAACCTCCTTGACCCTTCCTCCCCCTCCCCCCTCCCTCCTCCAAGCCACTTTGTCAACTACTTTACTAAAAAGATGGATGACATTCGCTCCTCATTTTATAATCCATTTTCTGTAACTACATGTCCGTCATCTTCATCTTCATCCCCTTCACTTTCCTCTTTCACCCCCTCGTCTCCCAATCAAGTTGTTACCTTGGTAACCTCCACCCCCCCTCCCCATCCCATCTCACATTCTCCAGTCTATTGCTCCTGACCTTCTTCCTTTTCTCTCCCTCTCATCACCACTTCTCTGTCAACGGTCTGTTTCCTGAACTCTCTGAAGGAGAGTGAACCCTCTCCTGAAGAAACCCCCCCTCAACCCGTCTGAAGTAAACAACTACAGACCGTCTCTCTTCTTTCCTTTCTTTCTAAAACTCTGGAGCGAGCTATCTTTGACCAACTCTCCTCCTATCTCCACCATAATAACCTTCTTGACCACCAGTCTGGTTTCAACAGACCACTCAACAGAGACGGTCCTCCTTCTGTCTCTGAGCAGCTTCACACTGCTAGAGCAGCCTCTCTGTCCTCTGTCCTGATCCTTCTAGACCTTCTGCTGCATTTGACACAGTGAACCACCAGATCCTTCTTTCCTCCTTCAGGACCTCGGTGTCTCAGGCTCTGCTCTCTCCCTGTTCTCATCCTACCTCAACGACCTCACCTACCGGGTAACTTGGAGAGGATCTGTGTCTGAACCTTGTCCTCTCACTACTGGTGTCCCTCAAGGCTCCGTCCCGGGTCCCCTCCTCTTCTCTCTGTACACCAACTCTCTCGGCTCTGTCCTTCACTCGCATGGCTTTTCCTACCACAGCTATGCTGATGACACCCAACTGATCCTCTCTTTCCCCGATCTGAAACACAGGTAGCAGCATGAATCTCTGCCTGTCTGACTGACATCTCTCAGTGGATGTCCTCACACCACCTGGAAATCAACCTCCACAAGACCGACCTGCTCTTCCTTCCAGAGAAAGACTCTTCCACCCTCGACCTGACTACTACCTTCAACAACTCTGTTATCCCGACCCTGACTGATAAGAACCTCCAGGCTCTGGTCCAGGTTCTGATCCAGGTTCTGGTCATCTCATGTCTAGACTACTGTAACTCCCTCCTGGCAGGTCTACCTGTTAGTACCATCTGACCTCTGCAGCTCATCCAGAATGCAGCAGCTCGACTAGTCTTTAACCTCCTAAATTCACTCACACTACTCCTCTCCTCCTCCTCCTTCACTGGTTACCAGTAGCTGCCCGCATCTGTTTCAAAACATTGGTACTTGCGTACCGTGCTACGAACAGATCGGGTCCAGTCTACATCCAGGACATGGTCCAACCTTACACCCCAGCCCGCTCCTCCTCCTCTTCTTCTTCCTCCTCCTCCTCCTCCTCCTGTGTCCTGGCTCCTAAATGGTAGAATGAGCTCCCCACCGACATCAGGACAGCAGAAACTCTGAACATCTTCCACCACAAACTAAAAACACTCCTCCTCCTCCTCCTCCTCCCACTCCTCCTCCTCATCCTCCTCCTTTACCTTGAACAGTAGAAATTTAGTATCTTAAAATAGAACTTACTGATAGAACTTTGTAGTTTGGCTTTCTTGAAGAAATGGTATTTTCTTGATTCTTGTTGTTCTGATTTTGAACCCTCGTTGTTGAAATGAACTTATTGTAAGTCTTTGGATAAAAGAGTCAGATA
>NW_027211050.1:97500-150890 GCF_029030835.1 Brachyistius frenatus
TCATCTTCCATTCTGCCCACTCAGCCCATCGTCCTATCAGCTGTCTTTATTCTGCTCTCTCTTTATATCTGCTTTTATTTTTAATTGAATTGTTCCACATCCTCCTTTTTGAGAACTCTACAGTTTGTTCTGTATTTATCTGCTTCTTTACAACATATCCTTTTTCTCCTGGAGCTGAAAGTGAAGGAAATATTTTTCAGCTCAGGTGGACATGAAACTCTCCTGCAGAATCCTCTTTAGAAAAGACTGTTGGAAAATGTTCGCTTCTTTATAAGTAAGTCAAAGTTACGAGCGGGTGTGATGCAGATGAGCTCCTGAGAAAATAAAATGTAAAAATGAATTGACATTGTTTTGGTTCATAAAGATCCGATCATCTCTACAGTGTTTGTCCTGCAGGTGACAATACAAACAAATGGAACAATCACAGATGTCACATTGACGTTTAATGTGTATTGATTAATTCACAATTTAAACTCAAATCCTCATTTCAATCTCCTTAATAATAATAATAATAATAATAATAATAATAATAATAATAATAATAATAATAATAATAATACAAACACTACCTGTGTTGTTTCAAACTAAAAGCCCTCAAAGCTTTCTGTAGGCAGAAACTCTTCATTACCCTCCAAATCAGACAATCACACTTCACATGAGTAATCCAGAGCCACCGTTCAGAATATCATCATTCTCTTGTTGACTTTTTACATTTTTTTTTATAGATAACCTGCTTATAAGCCTGTGGACATAAAAACCAAGAGACGAGTCAGCTGTAACTAACAGTGTTTCACACCCAGGGGCCACCACCTCATTAGCACAGAGAGGGTGGAGACTTCTGAGTGGGCCTGGCTGATGACATCACTTTAAAATTCTCAACTGTAAAATAGGTGATAGTTCATCACCTGAAGCCTCCAGTAAAACACCTCATCCAGGTGTACCAAAGCTCTTCTTTACCCATTTGTATTAAATGCTTGAATTTGGTCTCTTTTGGAAGGAAACATTGTGATGTTTTATTCCCAACATTTAGAATCCCTGTTGGTGCTGCTGCCACTGAGTTATAGAAGTTTGAACACACTGAAGTAGAAGGTTTTCATTTCCGCCAGAGAAAACAAATATTTGACACGTTTTTTTCTGAAGGTACGTCCAAGTGTTTAAAAAAAAAATTAAGTGGTGTGATGTAAAATATGATTTTTATAAAAGAGAACGGATTGAACTTTTTTACAATAATACAGATTAATACCATAAAGTATGACAGGTGGTGAGTCAACTTTATACTTGATACTCTCTGATTCTGATATAAAGCCCGCCCACTGTAGCCACATGTCCTGCTCTTCAGAGTCCCATTGGCTATACAAAGCGTCAATCATCACCATCATGGCTTCTGACTGGCTAGATCTGTAAACAGTCATAAGTATGGCAGGTACTTCCAGTCTACGCGGACTCTGATTGGCTGTTGTGTGCTCAGGACGGGATATGGAAGCTGTTATTGGCTGAAGGAGGTGACACTCAAACAGCAGTCTCCAGACCATGTGCAGCAGCAACTAATGTGTCTTCTGGACTTAAACATGTGTTTTTGGACTATATACTTAACTAGACTGGATTTACTGGACCAGGCCGGTTCTGTTGGACTTTTATGGATCTGTGTTGGACTCTGAGACTTTATGGGCGAGTTGAATCCACACTGTCTTGGTTTGGTGTTGGTGTGATAAAGCTGTTTACTGAACCTGCTGTAGTGGTTGATACTGATCGAATCATAAGAATCTCAGCTTTCCTTCAACATCTTCTGGGACATTACACATGAACTCTGTGGACAATAAAACTGTTTTAAGCCTCATCGGCCCGCCGGTGCGACGGCTGGAGATGATCTGGGTATCCATAGAAACACATGGTCGAAGTTTATTTTTGTCGACCTCAGCTTGCTGCAGTGATGTCCACCTGTTCTCCAGGTGTGTTTGTCTGTTCCATCACTGCTGGGTGGAGCTACACTGAGGACAGCGTCACACTGCTGCTCACATGCAGCAGCTGAAATCACTGAGTTCTGACTGTCTTCTCAGCAAAGATCTGAGAGTCCAGTCTGAATGTGTCCTACAGCTGTTTGTTTCAGACACAGAACAGGAGGTCTTTGTTCTGGTACTTAACATGATCTCCACGTATGGATTCACCTGTTGTTGTTTGAGCTGCAGGGTTCTAAAGAAATGTCACTGTAAATTTGACATGGAGTGTTATTTTCTTTTTCTTCCGCTGCGTTTTATGACCTGAAACTGACAGACGTGAATACAGACGATTAGTAAAGTCAGAGAGAAATCATGAAACTGAAGGTGTTCAGTATCATTCAGACAGAAACCTGCTGTTTGTCTAGAGTTCAGTTTAGCAGCTGGTTCTGGTGTCAGCAGGTCTTTTGTCCGAACTGGTCTCAACTCTACTGAGTGTGTGTGTGTGTGTGTGTGCAGTGTGATTAAAAGCTGCACGTGTAAGGATTAGACATGCTGTATGTGGATGGATGTGTGTGTGTTGCAGTCATGCCAGCAAACATTGCAACTAAAGGTCAGGTTTGTAATTAGATCAAAGGGCTGCACTGTGTGTGTGTGTGTGTGTGTGTGTGTGTGTGTGTGTGTGTGTGTGTGTGTGTGTGTGTGTGTGTGTGTGTGAGAGTGAGAGCGTGTGAGAGAGAGTGTGTGTGTGAGAGTGCGAGAGTGTGCGTGTGAGTGTGTGAGAGAGAGTGTGTGTTTGTGTGTGTGAGAGTGTGTGTGTGAGAGAGTGTATGAGAGTGTGTGTGTGTGTGTGTGAGAGAGTGTATGAGAGAGAGATAGTGAGTGTGTGAGAGTGTGGTGTCATTCAATCACTCTGTCAGTCAGTCAGAGTGATTGAATGACACCTATGATTACCCTCTCTCACTGGCAGATAGGAGGAGATCGGGCCTCCTGTCATGGCGGTGATGAATGGGAGATGGGAGGAGGTTTCCTTGTATCCACACACACACTCGGGGTGAGGAAGAGGGCTCCATCCTGCTGTTATTATCTCAACATTATTCAAATTTAGCATGCATACAATCCGGGGAACACGGCCCAGAGACAGCAAGCGGGAGAAAAGCCATTTGTTTAGTGTTGAGTTTGTTCCCTCAGTCAAGCAGAAAGCAGATCTGCATGCATTAAGGAGATGTAATGAGTTAAATGTAAGCATGAAGGAGGCTGAATACCTTAAAGTGCTGTGCTCATGACATCCTGCTTCTCTGAGCATGTAAATAAGGGATGGAGACAAGTGGAGCAGCTGCACACAGGACATGAAGCAGTGTGTGTGACTTTTGTCTTCTCTGTGATACAGAGGATCACCTCTTTAATTATATCAACTTTTTATGTACCAACATATCTGATAATGATCTCTACGTTCTGATCATTAAGGGATCAAATTTATTAATACTACATTTTCTTATTGTCAAAAAATCCATGAAAAGATCATTTAACCTGGCCAGAACCACGTCTCAGTCTGTCTCCCAGTAGTTTGTCCTCCCTGCCTTCTTCTTAGTTTTCTGGAGGTCCATCTGAAAATAATCCCTCATTCATTAGAAAAGAAGATTCAAGAAGACCTGTTTTTGGGGGCGTGTCTGTTTGATTCTTCCATCTTCAGCACTCGATGACTTCAAGTCTCAGTTTGTTGTGCTGCTGTTCTGGAGGGGAAACTTTTCCGTCTGCACTTCCTTGCAGAATAAAAAGTATACTATATGAATACTATGAAATTCAGAGAAATAAAATACAGTGGGAACTTGTCATGTGTCCGAGTTTTTAGCGCCTTTGTGAGCCTCCGTCGCTGCAGCCCTCAGATTCAGATAATTAGCCACAAACGTCTCTCAGAGGCGTCCAAACAATGAGACAACGCTCTCCTCCTGCACAACACAAGTTTTCTCCTCTCTTTTCACGGTGTCATAAAGCCTCCCTCGCTTATCCTCAGTGGTCAAACTAACATGACAAAGAGAGGAGCAGTGGGAGGAAGTGGTGGTGCAGCAGCAGCCTGATAGAGACAAATTATAAATTGAATTTCTACCCTTGAGAGGCCGGCGTTTTCATTAATTTGTCCTTGCTGCAAACACTCACTCCTTAAATCCCCCTTTGTGTCCTTTTTTATTGTTTGAAAACTTGAACACTGAGCCTTATTAATTAATGGATGGTCTCTCGGCTGTGTGTGTCCACGAGGACGCAGGACAGCTGCTGGAGAAGCAGGACAGCGGTGGTTTCTTCAGTGGAACAATTCAAGCCTCCAAGCAGCTATTTAAGATGCTGTCACAACACTGCCTCCTCCTCTCTCCTCATCTGTCTCTACTTCTAGTTCCCTCCAGTTTCCTGTCCTCTGCTCTACAGTCACAGAGTCCACAGGAAGGAATTAACTTTACATATAGGTGTGGTAACCAGACACATCTTCTTCTGCTGCATCTGTCCAGTTCATCTTCTCTTGCCCCCCCGACACACACGCTGACCCACAATCCTCTGCAGTAGGAGATACTTCTCATCAGCTGAGCCGCTAATGCTCCACCCACAAAAATGAAGATGAAGAAGCATTAAAAGAACCGTACTCTTTCCAAATCACATCCTTTTTCAACGTTGTGCTACGGATTGCTACAGATACGACCAAGAGGGTCAAAGGTCAAGGATCATTTTATGATGAAGTAGTATGTTCTAATTGTGCACATACTACATGCAACAGTACATACCTTGCAAGGGTAAGCTGCAGTACGTCCTGAAAGTAAAAAATAATAGTCTGTGATTTAGACTACAGGGTAAAACTTGAATTTCAAAAATCAGTTTCACTGTTTTAAGGCTGAGTGTTCATAGATACTAAAATCTCCCACAGACCTCCACTGGTTTTCACAAACACACATGAGCATGCACTATAAGCATTTATATGATATATTACATGTAACTGTGCTCCTGAATGTCTATGTGTGTTCTTTTGTACAAAGGTGAGTATAGAGACCTGATGACCTGTTACCTGTTACACACCTGAACCTGTTGTCGTCCACAGACTGATGTGTGTTGTAACAATCATGCTGCACATTAGAAGAACACAGGTTATTTTCTGATCCGTTGTGTTTCTGTCTCCCAGGTGAGGCCATGAGGCTCCAGTCTGCTGCTCAGGTGGGAAAATGTCTGAACAGTTCCTGCTTTTTATTTTTATTTTGTGTTACAAACTGCATTTGAATAATTTCCCCCAAAAACTATCCAAATTATAATGAACAATATGTTTGATGTCCATCATGTTTCCACTCCAGTTTGTCCACAGTGGAGCTCTGACAGGTTTAGTTCCTCCTCTCATGTGTTCTGTAATATCAGCTGACTGTTCTCAGTATCAAAGCTTTGATAAAGTGTGATGCTGCTTGTGGAGGTCCAGCAGTGACCTCTGAACCCGACCCTCTTCTTCATCTGGCGGACCTTCGTCTTCTCTCCACCTCCACCCACCCCTCCCATCCCCACCATTATCACCCCCCCATCCCCTCAACTCCTCTTCCTCAGCAACTTCTCTTTAATTGCATGTCATAATGAAATCTCATTTGATCGGGAACAATCTAGTGCTGCCTAATCAAATTAACAAAGTCTTCCTTTGATTTTCAATTATCTCTCCTCCAGGCTGCAGCCAGCTTTTTTTTTTTAAAGCCTCCAACGCCCGCCAGCCAATGGCAGGAGATGGATGGAGGATCACACACACACACACACACACACACACACACACACACACACACACACACACACACACACACACACACACACACACACACACACACACACACACACACACACACACACACACACACACACACACACACACAATCACACACACTTCAAAAGATCACTCTCTTTTGAAATAAACACACAGAAGGATGAAGTCAGAGTGTCGCAGCTAATCGTTGGGTTGTTTTCATCCCACGTGGTCACAGAGGAAAGAAGTCAGGATGATGAAAGGCTGTCAGGAGGAGATGCACTGATATGGGGCAAAAACATCCAACAGAGGAACCAAGACACAGAAAATACAACCAGAGGAACCAAGAAACAGAACATACAACCAGAGGAACCAAGAAACAGAACATACAACTAGAGGAACCAAGAAACAGAACATACAACCAGAGGAACCAAGAAACAGAACATACAACTAGAGGAACCAAGAAACAGAACATACAACTAGAGGAACCAAGAAACAGAACATACAACCAGAGGAACCAAGAAACAGAACACACAAGAACCTGAATCATTCCTCTGTGGTCCAGAACCTGAATCCTTTTTCTATGGTCCAGAATCTGGATCCTTCTTTTGTGGTCCACAACCTTAGCAGTTCTCGTTCAAGCTATTTTCTGTCTGCTGCTGCTGAGGAATGTACCTCGACATTCTGCAAAAAAAACCTAATCTGAGTTTATTCTTTTATCCCGACCCAAAACGGATAACTGCTGCTGACACCTTTCCTGTGCTACGTTACAGCTGATACCGCATCAATGTGCCTCCATCAGGGTCTCTGGATCTGTTCTTCTCCCAGAATCATCATCTCAAACATCAAGGTGCTCCTTCTTCATCTCTTCATCCTCCCCCTCAAACACACTCTGCAGGGGCCACAGACTCAGAACCACATCATCCAGAGAAAGCAGACCTGCAACCCTGCTGACACCACATGGGACTGTCTCCGTCCCCTGACTGCAGGTTCAGTCTGTCCACAAACATCACCAAGACATCTGAGGACAGAACTGAATGTCCAGTCAGAACAAACCTGTTCAGAGACTTTAATCAGATAGTGGAGCCACACAAAGAGCAAAGAGACATGATAATGGTTGTTCTGGACAGACTGTCCCTCTTCCAATATCCATACTACCATATTATTAAGTATGTTCCAGTATCCATACTACCGTATTATTATGTTTCAGTGTCCATACTAACATATTATTTAGCATGTTCCAGTATCCATACTAACATATCATTTAGTATGTTCCAGTATCCATACTAACATGTAATTTAGTATGTTCCAGTAACATATTATTTAGTATGTTCCAGTATCCATACTAACATATTATTTAGTATGTTCCAGTATCCATACTACCGTATTATGTTTCAGTATCCATACTAACGTATTATTTAGTATGTTCCAGTATCCATCCTAACATATCATTTAGTATGTTCCAGTATCCATACTAACGTATTTGTCAGGAGTTCAGTTTTGTCCTCCGTTTTGCCCCCGATCACCTCTCCTCCTGTGTCCCCTGTCTTTGTCTGTGGCCACGCCACTCACCTCCCGTGGCCACGCCCCTCACCAGTCCCAGCAGATGCAGCCACTCACCCCTGATCACCACCTGCAGGTGTGCTGCATCTCCCTGATCACCTCCCCAGACTATATGTACCCTGCCCCTGCACAACTCTGGTTGTCGGTGCATTTTTGTTAGCCCCCCGTCCGTCTTCCGTCTGCTCCCCGTCAGCTCTCTGTCAGTCCTGTTCCTGTTCCCGTTCCTCCGGCCTCTGTGTCTCCTGCGGATATCCCGGTCAAAATCACCAGTCGGTGGAGTTGCCCTCCCGGCTTGGAGGATTGTTGACGCCGTCCCTTCCGCTGGTCTGCCGGCTGCCCTGTTACCCGTGTCCCCCTGGAGCTGTCGGTTGAGTTGCCCTCCCGACTGGACGTAAAGTGGACACGCTCGGTGCCACCTTTTGGTTTGTAGTTTTTTCGTTTGTTTTTTGGGACAATAAAGACAGTATTTTTGGAACTTATACCTCGAGTCTGTGTGCTTGCATTTGGGTCCTGGAAAAATACACCCACCTCATAACAGTATTACGTTTCAGTATCCATACTAACATATCATTTAGTATGTTCCAGTATCCATCTTAACATATCATTTAGTATGTTCCAGTATCCATACTAACGTATTGTGTTTCAGTATCCATACTAACATATTATTTAGTATGTTCCAGGATCCATACTAACATATTATTTAGTTTGTTCCAGTATCCATACGAACATATTATTTAGTATGTTTCAGTATCCATACTAACATATTATTTAGTATGTTCCAGTATCCATACTACCGTATTATTAAGTATGTTCCAGTGTCCATACTAACGTATTACTGAGTATGTTCCAGTATCCATACTAACATATTATTAAGTATGTTCTAGTAGTCATACTAACATATTATTTAGTTTGTTCCAGTATCCATACTAACATATTATTTAGTTTGTTCCAGTATCCATACTAACATATTATTTAGTTTGTTCCAGTATCCATACTAACGTATTATTTAGTATGTTCTAGTATCCATACTAACATATTATTTAGTATGTTCCAGTTTCCATACTAATGTATCATTTAGTATGTTCCAGTATCCATACTACCGTATTATTATGTTTCAGTATCAATACTACCATATTATTTAGTATGTTCCAGTTTCCATAGTAACATATTATTTAGTATGCTAGAAACAGATTAATTTTGTCCCACCACATAGTATGTTAAATGTAGTATACCTAAAATACCAGGATGTTCTACTACATCTGCAGTCTGCAGGTCAGCATGATACTCTGGATTTTCTGACCCACAATCCTCTGCAGAAGCAGATACGTCACATTGACTGAACCACAGAGAGAGGTGGAGGAGCTAATGCTCCGCCCACAAAAGGAAGAAGAAGGTGAAGAAGAAGAAGAAGAAGAAGTATTGAAAGGAAGTGTAGTCATTCCAAATAACATCCTTTTTTGTTTTACTTCAAATGTCACGCCATGAATCATGAAGGATATGACCAAGAGGATCAAAGTTTAAGACGCAGTACAAACTTTGTAAGGCTTTCTGCAGTATGTACCGAGAGGAAAAGGAAACAGTATGAGATTCAGAATGCAGGAATATTTAATCCAAACCACAGCGTTATGATGAGATATTTATCTGATGAAATAAATGTACCACAACATTGGGTTCACAGAGACAAACTGGACAAAGAAGACATCAACATAATGTGTGTTAAATACTTTATAACACAGATTAGTACACAAAATACACACGATAAATATTTTGTAGTTTCCAGAGAATTAAATATGAATATATTGGACTTGCTGACACCAAAAAGGTAGCACGTACACACACAGTGTCCTCTGAGCCACAGCTGGTGGTGAAACATGCACACGCACACACGCACGCACACTTCCCGTCATGACCTGAAAGACAACAGGAAGGGTGGAGTATGCTTCATGGGCTGGGTGAGACCTGGACCAGGACCAGAATTCGATGTGTGTAGCTCTCAGTAGCTGAGGAGAACCATGGTTTTTATTAGACTCTGACAATAACTGTCAGACTGCATTTTATATTCAAAGTAATGTGTATAATTAGAGTTTTACGAGCAGCCTCTGAATACATTTAGACAGCGATTTTATTTCTGAATGTGATGCTGTTCCTCAGATTATCAATAGTTAATGTTCTCTCTGTCTTCCTGTGGACAGGTGAGGGGGGTGAGGGGCGTCACTCCAACAGGAGGATGAATCTCTGCAGTGAGAGGTTGTCAGACTCACTAACTTCACTCTAACATGTAGCATCATTCACAGGAAATCATCCAATCACATGATGTGATGCACTTCAGGAGCCACACTGTGTGAAAACACACTGTCCTGCTGCAGGATTCATCCGTAGATGAAATTAGTTCCCAACAAACACACCATCTCCTCTGTCTTAAGGAGGAACCAACCATCAACCATCAATGATGTCATCGTTGGTTTGTGAACGTTATGAAGCCTCTACCTGAATCAATTGGAAACCTGACGATACTACGTCCCACCGATAGCTGTAACCTGACTGCACCACAGGCCTGTCAATCAAACAGACACGCCCCCAAAAACAGGTCTTCTTGAATCTTCTTTTCTAATGAATGAGGGATTATTTTCAGATGGACCTCCAGAAAACTAATAAGAAGGAGTGACTTTAGCTAACAACACCGAGATAACTGATGGACACATTTTATTCACTTTGGATTTGATGAGAGAAGTTGAATGGGAGTCTATGGAGCCGGAGGCTTTTTGAAGCCGACCTCTAGTGGCACTCGCTGGTATTGCAGCTGAAGACACTTCTGGATTGGAACCATTTTTTAGAAGCTACGAGCACTTTTATTTACAGTCTGTGGTAGGAACCAGAGAGAGAAGGCAGGGAGGACAAACTACTGGGAGACAGACTGAGATGTGGTTCTGGTCAGGTTAAATGGTCTTTTCATGGATTTGGATACAACGTCCTCCATCAGTTCAGGAAGTGTGCAACAACAAACTGTTTTGTCATGTAGTTTGTAACTGGTTTCCTTGTGTGACATCATGTTCCTGAAGTGATTATATTTAAAGAGTACAGCTCCACAGTAACATACAGAACATCCTCCTGCTGCAGCTGTGTGTGTGTGTGCGTGTCGTTGTCTTCACCCTCTCCAATATGTCACACCTCCTCTCTGCATGGTGGGCAATTAAAGGGACTTTGTGTCACGGCCACATGGTGGAGATGGAGGCCGGTTAGATTGGAGCTGGAGGAGGCTGTGTGTTTTCATTAAAGAGCAGGAAGCAGCCTGACACTGGCCATTATTATACTTTGTGCTGGCTTGGAGCGGACAGCCATGTGTGTGTGTGTGTGTGTGTGTGTGTGTGTGTGTGTGTGTGTGTGTGTGTGTGTGTGTGTGTGTGTGTGTGTGAGAGTCTATGAGTGTGTGTGCGCGTGATAGCTTTATTAAATCAGTTATTTGACTGTGTAGATTCTAATATTAAGTGTGAGGGAAGTCCTTTTCCTTATGCTCTGTCTTTTTCTTATTTCCATTAAGACACACACACACACACACACACACACACACACACACACACACACACACACACACACACACACACACACACACACACACACACACACACACACACACACACACACACACACACACACACACACACACACACACACACACACACACACACACACACACACTCCTCCCTCTCCCCCTTTCTCCTTGTTTCCCCTCTTCCTCTCCTCCCATCGTCACCTTCATCGGTTGTGTCATCCATCTCTCCCACCAGGCTAATTGTGCAGAAACTCAGTGGGATGGAGGGACCGGGGGTGGTGGTGGTGGGAGGGGGAGGGGGGGGAGGGGTTGGAAAGAGAAAGAAACAGAGGAAGACTACAGTATGTGAAGGAGGGGAGCTGCTGCAGAAGGAGGAGCGGTGTTGTGAGCAGAGAGGATGGAGGGTTAATATCTGTCACAGTCACATGATCAGACAAACAGGAAGCATCTGCAGGGTTAAAAAACAAGAGGAGCACTGTGATACCTCAGACTGGGAATCTAAACCATCAGGAACAAATGAGAGAATCAGGTGTCCATAAAAAACAACAACGCTGTGAAAAGGCAGAACATTGTGACTGAATTTAACTTTTTTTTTAGTTCATCTTGGACACAGAGACAGAGACAACAACCTGTCCTCCAAACTGCTGCTCATTTCATCTGAGAGTTCCCTGAAGCTGCTGCCTCCTTACATGAAGCTCACCGTGATCTGACTCCAGCCCTCCAGTGAGGGCTGGAACGAGCTGAGCTGCATCCTGTTCCCAGGTCCTGGTTATGTATGTTTTCCTCTTGTATATAGCAGCTGGGAGAGCGATTCATCACAGAACCACAGGGTCCTGGCTGGGGGATGGGGTTATATTTCATACAGGCATTCTATAGGGCAACACTATTGTTCTGGTGCAGGGCCCCAAACAAAGACATGACTGGTGTGCTTTCTGCTCTTGTGTGAAACAGTGTGCGTATATGTATGTATGGACTGAACTAAACAGAGTTTTGACAATATATTAATATTTTATCTTTGCAGATCTGGACAAAGACTGTAATGTTTATATGGAGATGTTCTACTTCAGTTTTGGCAGTCAGGATCACAGTGTTATTATGTATCTGTTCCCATCTTGTACACTGATGGTTTTGAGTCATTGTTCTTTTAAGAATCATTATTTGTCTTCATTGAAATGTTCTAAAGCTGAACATTTTATAAAAAAAAATTATATAATTTCTACCGGTCCTTTAGACCTATTTATTTAGTTGCTTTATTCTCAAACGTTACAAAGGAAGAACTGAGGCATGATGGGAAATGCTAAGGTCTTTGGGCTCCTCAACGTAGTAAACGTTCGATTTTTTTATGATGTGGAGCCCCACTTCCATCACGGTAAGTAAATTACATTAGGTGGATCTGACTGATCTGATAGGAAACCCGACGATACTACGTCCCGCCCACCGATAGCTGTAACCTGACTGCACCACAGACCTGTCAATCAAACAGACACGCCCCCAAAAACAGGTCTTCTTGAATCTTCTTTTCTAATGAATGAGGGATTATTTTCAGATGGACCTCCAGAAAACTAAGAAGAAGGAGTGACTTTAGCTAACAACACCGAGCTAACTGATGGACACATTTTATTCACTTTGGATTTGATGAGAGAAGTTGAATGGGAGTCTATGGAGCCGGAGGCTTTTTGGAGCCGACCTCTAGTGGCACTCGCTGGTATTGCAGCTGAAGACACTTCTGCATCAGAACATTTTTTCAGAAGCTACGGACACTTTTATAAACAGTCTGTGGTCACTACGTTACTTGTCTGGTGGGTGAGGGGTGCAGCTCTGGCTTTGACTGCTAGCTTGCTGTGTTCAGTCGGGGCAGGCAGGGTGCATTTAAAGAATTTTGATATTCTGGTCTGATTTTCAGCAGTTTGAAGTCGAGGTTTGTCCGCTGACAACTTAAATTTAGGCTTTTATTGTGCTATTATTTTACAGTCATGTAACGAGTATAGTACATCAACTTCAGCAATGTTCACCTGTGTCCACCTTTTGCGTGTCTGTGAGGCTCCGCCCCTCCCTTCAAGAAATGGACACGCAACAGAGAAGAGAAACAGTCAAATTAATGTCAATTTTAGTAACAGAAAAATGCATGAATGACTCTCACGCTGAGCGGAAATGAAACGGGTGCACAGGAAATAAGTAACTAAATGGTAGTTACTGGATGTAACTTCAGTTCTCTGAGTACATGTTGTTTCTTTTTTCTTTCCCAAGACAATGTTAGGAGAAACTCTGTATATATGACCATTCACTGCTGTGACCTGCTCCAGTCTGAGCCTGTCTCTTTCTCTTTATAGTAGTCACATGAAGTCTTCAGCTTTTTCTATCGATGCTGTTCCCCCTCAATCAGACGAGGTAGAACATACAACAAACAACATACATCATAGAACATAGAACATACACCATAGAACATACAACATACACCATAGGACATACAACATACTACATAGGACATACAACATAGAACATACACCATGGAACATACAACATAGAACATACAACATACACCATAGGACATACAACATACACCATAGGACATACAACATACACTATAGAACATTCAACATACTATATGGGTAGGTAGGTAGCTAGGTAGGTATATACTTTATTAATCCCCGAGGGGAAATTTTTTCACCACAGCAGCATACATACAGGAGCAATAATAGAAACAATAGAATAAAATAATAATAAAATAGAACAATATAATAGAAAAGCAATAAAATAAAAAATATAAATATAAAATATAAAATGCACAGTACATACAGTATATATACAGCACATTAAATATCTATATATATTATATACAACAAACCAATAAACACAGTCAACATATATATATATATATATATATATATATATATACACATACAGTACAGTATATATCTATATATATATATAATATACATACAATATACAAGCAACCAAGAAACACAGTCAACAGTGTTATTGTACTGTGATGGATTTTGCCAGAGGTGAGTTATTGTAAAGTCTTATGGCAGTGGGCAGGAATGATCTCCTGTATCTGCCCTGTCTGTATAGTGCATACAACATACTACATAGACCATAGAACATAGAACATACACCATATGACATACAACATACTACACAGGACATACAGCATACTACATAGACCATAGACCATAGAACATAGAACATACACCATAGAACATGCACCATAGAACATACACCATAGGACATACAACATATACACATAGAACATACACCATACACCATAGAACATACAACACACACCATAGAACATAGAACATACACCATACACCATAGAACATACAACATACACCATAATACATACACCATAGGACATACAACATACTACATAGACCATAGAACATACACCATAGGACATACACCATAAGACATACACATAGGACATACAACATACATACACCATACACCATAGGAACATACATAGAACATACAACATACACATAGAACATACAACATACACCATAGAACATACAACATACACCATAGGACAACACTACATAGGACATACATAACATACATACATAGACATAGAACATAACATAGGACATACAACATACACCATAGGACATACACTACATAGGACATACAACATACTACATAGAACATAGAACATACAACATACATACCATAGAACATACCATACAACATACATACTACATACAACATAGGACATACAACCATACATAGGACATACATACATAGACCATAGAACATACAACATAGAACATAGACCATAGAACATAGAACATACACATACACCATAGAACATACAACATAACATAGGACATACAACATACTACATAGGACATACAACATACAACATACTACATTGGACATACAACATACTACATAGACCACAGAACATACACCATGGGACATACAACATACTGCATAGCACATATAACATACTACATAGACCATAGAACATACACCATACACCATAGAACATACACCATACACCATAGAACATACACCATACAGCATAGGACATACAACATCGGACATACAACATGCTACATAGGACATACAACATACTACATAGACCATAGAACATACACCATAGGACATACAACATACACCATAAGACACTACATAGGACATACAACATACTACATAGACCATAGAACATACGCCATAGAACATATGACATACTACATAGAACATAGAATATACAACATACACCATAGAACATACAACATACACCATAGGACATACAACATAAGGCATACAACATACTACACAAGACATACAACATACTACATAGACCATAGAACATACACCATAGGACATACAACATACACCATAAGACACTACATAGGACATACAACATACTACATACAACATACACCATAGAACATACAACATACACCATAGGACATACAAAATAGGACATACAACATACTACATAGGACATACAACATACAACATACTACATAGAACATACAACATAGAACATACACCATAAGACACTACATAGGACATACAAGATAATACATAGACCATAGAACATACAACATACTACATAGACCATTGAACATAGAACATACACCATACACCATAGAACATACAACATACACCATAGGCCATACAACATACTACATAGGACATACAACATACTACATAGACCATAGAACATAGAACATAAACCATACACCATAGAACATACAACATACTACATAGGACATACAATATACTACGTAGGACATACAACATACTACATAGACCATAGAACATAGAACATACACCATACACCATAAGACACTACATAGGACATACAAGATAATACATATACCATAGAACATACAACACACTACATAGACCATAGAACATAGAACATACACCATACACCATAGGACATACAACATAGGACATACAACATACTACATAGGACATACACCATAAGACATACACCATACACCATAAGACACTACATAGGACATACAAGATAATACATATACCATAGAACATACAACACACTACATAGACCATAGAACATAGAACATACACCATACACCATAGGACATACAACATACACCATAGGACATACAACATAGGACATACAACATACTACATAGGACATACACCATACACCATAAGACACTACATAGGACATACAACATAATACATAGACCATAGAACATACAACATACTACATAGACCATAGAACATAGTACATACACCATACACCATACACCATATAACATAACATACAACATACAACATACAACATACAACATACACCACACAACAAACAACAAACACCATAGGACATACAACATACTACATAGGACATACAATATACTACATAGGACATACAACATACTACATAGACCATAGAACATAGAACATACACCATAGAACATAGAACATACACCATACACCATAGAACATACAACATACACCATAGAACATACAACATACACCATAGGCCATACAACATACTACATAGGACATACAACATACTACATAGACCATAGAACATAGAACATAAACCATACACCATAGAACGTACTACATAGGACATACAATATACTACATAGGACATACAACATACTACATAGACCATAGAACATACATGTCCCCGTGCTCCCTGGAGAGGACACTTATCTCCATGGCTGCTGCCCGTGGACCTGGTTTGTTATCCCTCAGGGCCCATTGTCAGATGGCCCTCCTACATCAATGGCCATTCTCCACCAGCTAAAACAATCAGCACACACTTAATAGCGGAGTCATTAAGATGTGGAGTGGCAATAAGAGGCCGGCTGAAGATGCTCGGCAGTGTTTAGGAAGGAGTAGGAGACGGAACCAGAGCAGAGAGCTCAGACCTGCTCAAATCGATGCTCTCTTCTGGGCCTTCGGAGGGTCATGAGAGAGAATCATTGTTGTGGGTCGTTCATTGGAAATCTTTTTGCATCATCAGGGAGGGATGAAGAAATTGGAAAATCGAGGGTGGGGGGAGGGGTGGCTTGAAGGAGGGAGTGACTAAACCAGGACGTGGGGAAGGATGTTAGAGCCCTCCACTCCAGATCAGAGGCAGCAGCTGTGAGTCGGCATGAACTGCTGTTTTCTAACAACACTAAGAAGCTGACGTGTTTCCTCCTGCAGTTGAAGTTCAGTTTGTTTGAACTGAAGCGGTTGGGTGACGTCTGTCTGCAGCGTTTTCCTGAAGCATGTCGTCATGATGCACAGACTGCTTCACACTGACCTCTGGTCACATCCTGCAGGTGTTTGCACCTTTCATGGAAAAGCAACTGTATCACTTAAGGTTTACTTTCCAGATGACTCATCCTCACACAGATCACCTCTCAATGCAGACGGACTAAATGGTGTTCAGATGGCAGAAATAAGGAGATTCGTCGTGTCCTGGTTCAGAGTAGCTGCAGCTGCTTTCACAACCCAGTATCACAGTGAAGAAGAAATAGTCACGCCTGTCTACTGCAGTAGAATGCGAGATAGCCACGCTTTGGGTTGTCTATGCCTGAAAGTTACACGTTTTCCTGTAGTGGCCAAAAATGAAACTACAGCATGTATACAGAACATGCGATTTACAGGGAAATGAAACTAAAACGTGTGGTTGAGATAAGGAAACAAACAACCCAACAAAAAGGTTGTCACTTCCTAGTTTTAAACCTCATCATCCCACATGGCAACCTGTCACTCCTACCACCAGCCCACCCCTCCTGCCTGTGGGACCTTGGTCACATGATCCAGAGGTACATGACATTTATGTATGTGTAAGTTTCACGCATACAAAACGTGTAACTTTCACGCCTCAACAGCCCATAGCGTGGCTATCTCCTGTTTTGCTTTTGTGGACAGGCGTGTCTATTTCACGCTTTGCTGTGATACTGGATTGGGTCTCATCAAGGTCCAGGACCCACCGACAGACACTCTGTCCAACTCCGAGACTCCGCACATCACATACAACATCTTATATTGAACATATGTGAGATATACAGTATGTATACATATTTTCCTTGAAGAGCTATGTGTCCTTTATTTGGATGAAAAAAACAAAAACCTGGAGTTATAAAAAGAGGAAGACAGTCGTAGAGGAATGGTGTCTCCTCAAGGAAAGAGCGTCCTGTACTGCTGTAAGTGCAGAATGACTCAGTGCTGCTCCTCCTTGTTCTATAGACAGCTGTAGCAGCACATACTGGAACATTAATATACAGCAAAGACCAAGGGAAATGCAGCTTCCCACCTCCTCTTCCTCTTCTACCTCTTCCACCTCCTCTCTCTCCCCTTCCGCCTCCTGTTCCTCCCCTTCCACCTCCCCTTCGTCCTCCTCTTCGTCCTCCTCTTCCTCCCCTTACACCTCCTCTCTCTCCCCTTCCGCCTCCTGTTCCTCCCCTTCCACCTCCCCTTCGTCCTCCTCTTCGTCCTCCTCTTCCTCCCCTTACACCTCCTCTCTCTCCCCCTCTCTCCCCTCCCTACCCTTCTTTGTCCTCCTCTTCCTCCTCCTCTTCCTGCCCTTCCACTTCTTCTCTCTCCACTTCCACCTCCTCGTCCTCCTCCTCTTCTACCTCCTCTTCCTCCCCTTCCACCTCCTCTCTCTCCCCTCCCTCCCCCTCTTCTTCCTCCTCTTCCTCCTCCTCTTCCTCCCCTTCCACCTCCTCTCCTCTCTCCTCTCCTCCTGCAGTGCAGCTGTCCATCCCTGTGGTTGTGTAGTGTTCATTGTGTGAGTGTATCAGAACGACAGCAGGACGACACACAGAAGGAACCAACGTTCCCGTTGATCCTTGTTCCTTTAGACGGAGTTTGGAGGAACAGCAGCTCTTTCCCACTTAGTTCAATTAGGTTTCTTCAAGGCAAAGGGGAAATCATAGTCTCCAAACAATTATATTCAGCTCTCAAAATACAAATTATCTTAAAGCTGTAATTTCATACTCACCACATGCATTATTCATTGTTCGTAATTTTTTTTCAATCGGCTAGAGATCCAGATGTAAGCAAAGCAAGCTGTTTCCACCGAGAACGGAGCTTTTATTCAGTTTATCTTATCAAAACTTTCTGCTATGTTTGTCAGTGTATTGTAATTTTTATATGTCACTGTGCCTAAATGTATTTCCACCGCGAGCCCACTTAAGAAGTCGTATAGGCAAATGCAAGCACACTCCCAGGAACAATACCTAAACACGGCTAATTGCACTAAAAACACACATAACACATTTAAGCAGTGTGAGAATACAATAGAGATTGCTAATGTGGTCATCTGTTTCAGTGGATAGAGAAATTAGATCATAAAGCAAAGAGAAAACGCTTCGCTGGTGCACACTGTTTGCTTCTGTTGCATTTCTGAGGGAACAAACTGTACTCTAAGTGTCCTTTTTATGGCCCCACATGCTGACGTGACCATGCTGATGGTGAGTGTGTGTGGGGGGGAAGGGGGAGAGGGGGGCTGCATGCCTTGGTCTTTCTGAAAAGGAATTATTTTTATTTCTTCAAGTATTAAGGAAAGAGTAAGTAAAAGTGTATTTTGGTCTAACGAGCAGCTAAATGTATTGATAGCATGAGAAATCCAAAAAGTAACCTTTGGAAATCATTCATGGATTAGTTTTCTCTCATATCTCCTGATAGACCTCCATTGGACAGACAAGCTTTCTTCTGTGCCTGATGGTGTTTCTTGAGTCACATTGAAGAGCAGAACTGTGAGGCTGCAGGTGGTTCAGGGTCATACAGTCCGGGACTTCATGACCAGCCTGCCTTCAGTCAACAGGTCAGACTGCTGATGCTGCTGACGGGGGTTTAATGGTGTGACGGTGTAGGGAATGTTTTCTTGGCACACTCATCCCTTTCATACCAATCAATCGTGGTTTAAAAGCCACAGCATCAGTACTGGTGGTGACCATGTGAGTCCCTTTACAGCCACAGTTTACCATCTTCTAATGGCTCCCTGCAGCAGAATGATGTCGGAGAAAAAGTCTCAAACTGGTGTGATGAACACGAGCAGCGAGTCCAGAGGAGCAGAGTGTTCATGAGGTCAGTCCTGCTGCTCTGCATCACGTCAAACGCATCACTTTCTATGAATTCTTTGTGCACAGATGCAACATTTAAAATCTGTGAAGAGATCAGAGAAGGAAAATATCTCAGGAAATTACTGAATCAAAACACATCAGGTATTCAATATAAAGAAAATGCCATCTATGGATGCAATGTGAAACACATTTCTCTCTGGAAATGAATGTAATAAATCCAACTTTAAATAATAAATAGTAAATCCAAGTTTTGGATATGCAACATTTTGATAAACTGAGCTAAACTGTGCTGAACTGTGCTGTTGAGTCTCTGCAGCCACAGACACACACTGTGCTGAGGAGCTCCTACAGAACCGTGCGTCCACCGAAGCATTTTTTTAGAGCTGAAAACGGCAAGCTGGGGGCACTTGTGAGCACTTTGGACGCTTTGGTTGCTATGATACAGAATAGCTGCAGAAATAACTGTTAGTTAATGCTTTGAAAGCACAGACTGGATATAAAATTATTCGTAGCTTTAGGTCTGTAAAATGGTTCTGATCCAGAAGTGTCTTCAGCTGCAATCCCAGCGAGTGCCACTAGAGGTCGGCTCCAAAAAGCCTCCGGCTCCATAGACTCCCATTCAACTTCTCTCATACACACACACACACACACACACACACACACACACACACACACACACACACACACACACACACACACACACACACACACACACACACACACACACACACACACACACACACACACACACACACACACACACACACACACACACACAAATCCAAAGTGAATAAAATGTGTCCATCAGTTATCTCGGTGTTGTTAGCTAAAGTCACTCCTTCTTATTAGTTTTCTGGAGGTCCATCTGAAAATAATCCCTCATTCATTAGAAAAGAAGATTCAAGAAGACCTGTTTTTGGGGGCGTGTCTGTTTGATTGACAGGCCTGTGGTGCAGTCAGGTTACAGCTATCGGTGGGCGGGACGTAGTATCGTCAGGTTTCCGATCAGATCGGTCAGATCCACCGCTGGCTCCTCCCCCAGCTTGTCCAAATATGGTCACTTCCTGCTCCAAACCGCTCCGAACTAGTAAAGATGGTGACGGACAGAATCTGAACTGGAGGATTCATAATGTTCACAAACCAACGATGACATCACTGATGGTTGATGACATCACTGATGGATGATGACATCACTAATGGATGATGACATCACATGGATGATGGTGATGAATGGTACAAACAGGTCTCAGGAGAAGAGCGTTAGTTCATGTGGTAGTTGATCTCAGTAAAGTTCATTTAAACAGTGATAATGTTCAGGATTTCTGGCTGTAGATGGATGAGCCTCCTCCTCCGGATCTACACTGAGCTTCAGCTGGATTTACGGTGGTTCTCGAGGACGGACAGACAGACATAGACCCACTCTCTGTATGTGAGGCATACAGCAGAGTTGGGTGTTACTTTATGGGCCCACTGAGCCCTGCAGGGGTCCTAGTGTTCTCTGTGATTATGGGATGGGATCAATCTGTGGTCCTCATCTAGAAGTGCTCCTCTGAATCCAACACGCTCAGACCTGATACCACCTGATGTTAAAATATCTCCTGGAAACTAAACATAGAATTCATTCATAATACTTTTTATCTCCATACATGACTCCCCCTCCCCCCATTTGTGTTTTATATCTCTCTCTGGGTAATGAATGAATGAATGGCTGCCCATTTATCTGACTGTCAACTGGAAGCCCTGAGGAGGTGTGTCTCTCCCAGATCAATATCTTATTAGTTTAAGAAGCCCTGCCTCTCTCTTCCCCCCTCCCCCTCTTTATTTCCATTTCTTTCCTGTGCTCTTTCATCATTAACACATCCCTTTACCATCCTTTTATCCTTCTTTTCCCATCATTCTTCTCTCCTCTCACACACTCCATCACCTCCTTTCACTTCTAAGACTCAATGATCTCGAATTCAAGACCAAACACAAACTCTCAAATGTTCTTTAAAGGCAGCATGTTCGGCTGGTTCATCTCCACATATATCTACTGTGTACAGCAACAAGCTGCAGTGTATTAAAGTGAAAGGACCAGATGAGGTGACCCTGGTTAACGGATATACTGTCCACCTGAATCCCATAAAGACAGAAGTAAATACTGGAAACGCCTCTGTTAACGTTGAGACAGACTTCTGAAGGTTGTTAGCTGTTAGTTAACGAGTTTAGTTTTATAAAATGAGCTGTTTGTTTTGTTTGTTTTCAGATGTAGAAACCATTCATGTTTTGATCATTTATAACAAGATCAGTCTGACCATTTTGTTCCCCAATCGTATAGACTGTATGTTACACTTCTTTTCTTTACTTACAGGGACATCAGGATTAAAAATGATAATTTCACATGAAATAAAAATGCGAGTGCGGCCCAGTGTCTGCTCATGAATGTACTGTTTATCCTGGTTAGCATACAGATTAGCAGCATGTCCAGCAGCCGGTCTGCTCACTGAAACCAACGTATGAACACTGACTCAGTCTGTCGGTGAGGCCGCTGCAGGATAACTCGTACCATCTAAAAGCCCATTTCTCGTGGCCTCGGGGCTCCACTTGGACACTGAAGTGGCGGTTCCTGCTGAGAGAGTGGTTTATCTAATAATCCAGCCAGCACACAGATTAACATTACCTCCCATCACAGAGCTGTGGTGTGCCTTTTACTTTCTCTTTCCCTTAGTGACGTTCTCATCAGCTTCTTCGCTCCTGCACCCCCCGCCCCCTTCTCCTTCTCTTCTGTACCTCTGCAGCACTGCAGTCACCAGCCATAATTCTTTATGAATGATTACAGCTACTTATGGTGAGCTCGCCGAGTGTCGACATGAAGCACTCAAAGGGGCTTTGTAGGAAGCAGGAAAAAGGAAGTATTGATAGTCGTTGTGCTTCGGAGGTTCATCCAGTCCACTGCAGACGGAGAGGGAGTCAACCACATGTTCAAACTTCTGTACAGAGAAAAGAAGAAGAACTGGAGGGATGTTATAGAAGCCAGACGGAGGCTCAGTGTGCATTAACTGGGAGGACTGTGTCAGGGAGGTTAACAGCTTCCTCTCACACAATCCTCTCTGCAGCTCTGAAACATCATCTGGTTTCTGTTGCTATTTTAAACTACATGTTGAAGTTCCTCCACTGAAAGTCCTCCATCTGAACTGAGGAACAGTCAATCAGATTTGGATTCTCAGGTTGTGGGAGTCACTTTTTGACTATGAAGCCTCCAGTTCAGATTCTGTCCGTCACCATCTTTGCTAGTTTGGAGCAGGAAGTGACCATATTTGGACGAGCTGGGGGAGGAGCCAGCGGTGGATCTGACCGATCTGATTGGAAATACTACGTCCCACCCACCGATAGCTGTAACCTGACTGCACCACAGGCCTGTCAATCAAACAGACACGCCCCCAAAAACAGGTCTTCTTGAATCTTCTTTTCTAATGAATGAGGGATTATTTTCAGATGGACCTCCAGAAAACTAATAAGAAGGAGTGACTTTAGCTAACAACACCGAGATAACTGATGGACACATTTTATTCACTTTGGATTTGATGAGAGAAGTTGAATGGGAGTCTATGGAGCCGGAGGCTTTTTGGAGCCGACCTCTAGTGGCACTCGCTGGTATTGCAGCCCCGGGAACCTCCCTATCAGCCTCATTTTTTGAAGCCTGAAGCTACGTCTTCTTTGGTATACAGTCATCAGGCATCACTGTGGTGTTACTACATGTGATACTGGCGATGTTTGTCTGAACTCACATCCCGTCGCTGTCTTTGGAGACGAGTGTTTCCTGCTCTACTTCCTGTGCGGCTGAATCAACCTCAGTGATCCTCTGCTGTTCGTCATGGACCTTTAGAGCTGCGTTTCATTTGTTTATTTCTGTCCATGTTGTCAGCCTCACAGTGAACTGACAGGACATGGTCATCAGGTGAAGACATGTTGGACCTGCAGGGTAGAGCAACATGAAACAGAACCAGGAGACCATAAACAGGAAGTCTCAGTGAAGATGTGAGAGGAACCAGGGAGGTGCTGGACACGGGTGGAAATGTGTTTTATTATTGATGTGATGCACTTGTGTTAGTACCATTGAACCACTGAACAGCTGCAGGTCTTCTGCAGAATGATATGATTCAGACGAGCTGGTTGGTCGCAGTCTTCTCATGTAGAATCGATGCGTGTTCAGTATTCACAACATAGTTAACATTTGTCCTGCAAATCTAATGCTTGAATTATTAACACCAAAACAAACAGTTGCCTTCTTTGAAGATGGAGCGTACAGTAAGCCGATCCTCTGGTCTGCTCTCTGAGGTCCACATCTCCACATGTTTTGATCGTAGTGGAGCACAAAGACTTTAGAAGATGTTCAGAATAAGATGAGAATCACAGTTTGGATGTGAACTAAGTCTGCAGAGAATCATTATTACTCTTCTGTCTGAAACCTCAGCTGTCAGACATCTGCAGTGAGGATCAATAAGTTCAGAGTCTGTTCCTGTTGAACGCAGCACAGTGCTGCACGCAGAGCAGGAGGACCAACAACCTTCTGTCAGGAGTCCAGTTTTGTCCTCCGTTTTGCCCCCGATCACCTCTCCTCCTGTGTCCCCTGTCTTTGTCTGTGGCCACGCCCTTCACCTCCCGTGGCCACGCCCCTCACCAGTCCCAGCAGATGCAGCCACTCATCCCTGATCACCACCTGCAGGTGTGCTGCATCTCCCTGATCACCTCCCCAGACTATATGTACCCTGCCCCTGCACAACTCTAGTTGTCGGTGCATTTTTGTTAGCCACCCGTCCGTCCTCTGTCTGCTCCCCGTCCGTCTTCCGTCTGCTGGTACGTAAACATTAGTGACGTTACCGTGGAAACCTGAAACTGGAGCAGAGAAACAACAGATTTTGGGGAACAAGATCTTCAACTCGTCGCTCACAGCAAGTTGAAAAAGGGCGTGTTGAAGATTTGTCATGTTGGAGAACCCTGTTGCCATGGCGCCACAGTTCAGGTGGTTTGTGTTTTCTGGGTTTCAAAAGATGCAGCAACGGAGAGGAAACTGAAACAAAGAAGACTAAATACAGCAGGGAGGGAAGGACAATGATCTGGGGGTAGGGCCAAAGCCCCACCCCAGATTAGTTTCAACTGTACAAAGGCCAGGAAGTGAAAAAAAGGATAATTTCAAAATCAAACAGGAAGCACAAAACCCAGACTGACCTGAAGACTACGAAGCTGAAAAGAAGTTGGAATCAGAACAGAAGCTCAGAAGGTCCCAGTGGAACTCGGTGTTGACAGTCTGACTCTGGGGGACCAATTCACGGTGACAAAAAGAAAACCCACCTTGTGTCTCCTGACCTGAGGATCCTTCTTCAGTGTTGGACAGTGAAGCTCCGCCCCTATGAAATGTGATGTCATCAGAACACGTCGCCCGCCTCATCGCTTCATTGCCGTAGACTTTCTGAAGACTTTCAAGGGTCTCTGTTGACGTTGTTGTTGATATGTGCTCTCGTCTCCATGGCGACCTCACAGATGCAGCCAGACAGACCACTGGTCACAAAAACGTGTCACTCAGGTGCTGATGTTGATGTTTTGTTGGACATGCATTAGTTTCTGTTGGAGCCTCCTGTGTGGTCTGTCTCCTCTGAGTGGCTTATATTAGACAGAAAGAGTATTAATATCAGGGTAGAATGAAAGTTTGATGGATATGTAGACCTAAAGTGATTTTATGTAAAACTTGCAGTAGTAATATTATTTTATTTTTCTATTGATGTCAGTAAATCAGAGTGGATTGAATCAGAATGGACTGAGAGAGCGTGAGCTGCAGACAGAGACGTCTCTGCAGCGGCTGCTAACTCTGCTGTCCTGTGCACAAACACTAATGTAGGCTCCTCCTGGGAAACAGCAGCTTTATGTTTTATTTACAATCAGCAGCGCTGCCCAGCCAAGGTGTGTGTGTGTGTGTGTGTGTGTGTGTGTGTGTGTGTGTGTGTGTGTGTGTGTGTGTGTGTGTGTGTGTGTGTGAAAGTGTTATGCTGTTTTTAAGATGACACTGACGCACCATCTCAACACACACACTGAGAGGAATCGTGATCATCCAATCTGCTGCTTCTGTCCAAACACTGCTTGAAAACTGCTCTACTGTACAGTTGTATCATCACATACAGTGTTCGGAGCATAGTTTTTTTAAAAACATTTTATGTGACTATAATCACAGAAATGATTGCTGATTGGTTAAATAATTCTCCAATAGCTGACTCTGTCTCTCACAGTGATTGGTGTGTTTCTTGTGTGTGTTCTGATCAGTCTGTGTGTGTGTGGGCTCTGACAGTCAACTTGTTGGTCAGTCACACACTTCAGTATTTTGTGAAGTTGGTAATTGTCCTGCCTGATGAACATGTAGCAGTACCAGGGATGGAGTCAGGTTCCTGATGGTGTCACTCTGTCTGTTTCACACCAGCAGGAGGCTCCTTATGGTCAGTGTGAGCTACATATTATTATTATCCATCCATCCATCCATCCATCCATTATATACAGTGGGTACGGAAAGTATTCAGACCCCTTTAAATTTTTCACTCTTTGTTTCATTGCAGCCATTTGCTAAAATCAAAAAAGTTCATTTTATTTCTCATTAATGTACACTCAGCACCCCATGTTGACAGAAAAAAACAAATGTAGAAATTTGTGCAAATTTATTAAAAAAGAAAAACTGAAATATCACATGGTCATAAGTATTCAGACCCTTTGCTCAGTATTGAGTAGAAGCACCCTTTTGAGCTCGTACAGCCATGAGTCTTCTTGGGAAAGATGCAACAAGCTTTTCACACCTGGATTTGGGGATCCTCTGCCATTCGTCCTTGCAGATCCTCTCCAGTTCCGTCAGGTTGGATGGTGAACGTTGGTGGACAGCCATTTTCAGGTCTCTCCAGAGATGCTCCATTGGGTTTAGGTCAGGGCTCTGGCTGGGCCGGTCAAGAATGGTCACAGAGTTGTTCCGAAGCCACTCCTTTGTTATTTTAGCTGTGTGCTTAGGGTCATTGTCTTGTTGGAAGGTGAACCTTCGGCCCAGTCTGAGGTCCAGAGCACTCTGGAAGAGGTTTTCTTCCAGAATATCTCTGTACTTGGCCGCATTCATCTTTCCTTCAATTGCAACCAGTCGTCCTGTCCCTGCAGCTGAAAAACACTCCCATAGCATGATGCTGCCACCACCATGTTTCACTGTTGGGATTGTATTGGGCAGGTGATGAGCAGTGCCTGGTTTTCTCCACACATACCGCTTAGAATTAACGCCAAAAAGTTCAATCTTGGTCTCATCAGACCAGAGAATCTTATTTCTCATAGTCTGTGAGTCCTTCATGTGTTTTTTGGCAAACTCTATGCGGGCTTTCATATGTCTTGCACTGAGGAGAGGCTTCCGTCGGGCCACTCTGCCATAAAGCCCCGACTGGTGGAGGGCTGCAGTGATAGTTGACTTGGTGGAACTTTCTCCCATCTCCCTACTGCATCTCTGGAGCTCAGCCACAGTGATCTTTGGGTTCTTCTTTACCTCTCTCACCAAGGCTCTTCTCCCACGATTGCTCAGTTTGGCTGGACGGCCAGGTCTAGGAAGAGTTCTGGTCGTCCCAAACTTCTTCCATTTAAGGATTATAGAGGCCACTGTGCTCTTAGGAACCTTGAGTGCTGCAGAAATTATTTTGTAACCTTGGCCAGATCTGTGCCTTGCCACAATTCTGTCTCTGAGCTCCTTGGACAGTTCCTTCGACCTCATGATTCTCATTTGCTCTGACATGCACTGTGAGCTGTAAGGTCTTATATAGACAGGTGTGTGCCTTTCCTAATCAAGTCCAATCAGTTTAATTAAACACAGCTGGACTCCAATGAAGGAGTAGAACCATCTCAAGGAGGATCAGAAGAAATGGACAGCATGTGAATTAAATATGAGTGTCACAGCAAAGGGTCTGAATACTTATGACCATGTGATATTTCAGTTTTTCTTTTTTAATAAATTTGCACAAATTTCTACATTTCTGTTTTTTTTCTGTCAAGATGGGGTGCTGAGTGTACATTAATGAGAAATAAAATGAACTTTTTTGATTTTAGCAAATGGCTGCAATGAAACAAAGAGTGGAAAATTTAAAGGGGTCTGAATACTTTCCGTACCCACTGTATACCCACTTTATCCTGAACTTTATCACAGGTCACAAGTCCATCACAGGAACAACACTTACAGACAGACGGAAACAAAGACCGTTCACGCTCTCATTCACACCTAAAGGACATTTGTAGAACCACCAATGAACCGTATAGCATGTTTCTGGATGGTGGGAGGAAGCTAGAGAACCGAGAGAACCCATGCAGGTACAGGGAGAACATGCAGACTCACACAGGAAGGCCCGGATTCCAACCTGGAACCTTTTTGCTGTGAGGCGACAATGCTAACCACTGCACCACTGTGCCGCCCTACATATTATTATTATTAATGACAATAATAATAATGATATAGATGACCACATTCATATGAATACGTGTCTGTCATACTGTTATGTGCAGTTATTATTGATCTGCATGATTTCCTGATGGTCTGCTGATGTTACCTGATGTGAACATTCAGACAAGTTTTCTGTTGTTTCATATTTCTGAGCATCACTCTACCTGCAGCAAGAATGAAGCCCAACATTAATGCAAACAGCTTCTTAAAACTGGCAAGACATGAAATCATGAAAACAGCCTGCAGGCTCTCTGCTGACACCCTCCTATATTTTCACAACTGTTCTCCAGTTGTGCATGTAGTTTATTACATGTTTGTAGAAGATGATGTTGGATGTATTTCTCACTGCCTCAATAGTGACAGTACACATGGAACTGTTTTAAAATGTTTAAAAAAAGGAGTCAAGCTGCAAAATATTCTGAAAGATGATTATTTTTTTATCGGGAGCAAAATACAAATAAAAGAGCATTTAAAGGACCAAACACCACTTCAGGGCCTGAACTCCTGGCAGGACGAGCAGGTGTAGAATTACTGAGGATAAAAACAGGGCAACCTGACCCAGACAGAAACACGGAGGAGGCAGGAGCTCTGAGCTCTGTGTGAACATCACTGGATCTGGTTCTGCTGGTGTGTACTGATGTCAGCTGTGGGAAGTGGTCGAAGCAGGAAGCTCTGGAGCACTGATGGCTGTTACCCAGACGGTCAGAACGTTACTCAGAACGCTGCTTCTACTTTTAACATTGAAGGTAGAAACAGCTGTAATATTGAAGGTAGAACCAGCTGTAATATTGAAGGTAGAACCAGCTGTAACATTGAAGGTAGAACCAGCTGTAATATTGAAGGTAGAACCAGCTGTAATATTGAAGGTAGAACCAGCTGTAATATTAGAGGTAGAACCGGCTGTAATATTGGAGGTAGAACCAGCTGGAGTTTGTCCACTCAGGACACGGCCATTTTGTTTCAGGAGTCTGTCGTGGGGTGAAGAAAAACCAGAGGGAGTCCATTTGTCCAATCAGGTGATGAGGACTCTTGTCAATCCACATTATGTGTTCTTAGTTATGTTTCAGTCAGCTCCATCTGTCCAGTGTTTGAGGATGTTCAGGAGAGTCATCAGGTTCCTCTGTGATCTTCAGATCAGATGTCAGTTTCTTCATCAGGTGAAAATGTTTTTGTTTCTTTGACTGTTAAAGTCTTCAGTGAGACGCCCTGCAGTGATTGCGCATTAGACCCATTGATCCTCACACATGGCCTGGTGCTGTGGACCATGTGACTCATACACAGGCTTAGTGTTACATGTGGTTCACAGCTGTTTTTCAATGATGACAGAAACCAAATAATATGAATGGAACATCTGGGAGGAGTTTTTCTGTCATTGGTGAGACGCTGTTAGAAACTGAAATGATGGTCTGTTTTACTAGATGTCCATTATTTAGTTTTATTTACCTCACGTCAAGAGATGAACCTCCATGAATCTGCAGGATAGTCTGTGAGCTTTTTAAAACATGTCACAGTTCATTAGTAAAAGTTGCTCTGATCATAGTTGTATTGGTTTATCTGTATTATGTTTTCTAAAGATCCCAAAACAACCTCTACATTTTACCTACACAAGAGCCCATTTTATAATCCTGTAGCAAACACTCAGCTGGTGCTTCAATAAAAGATGTGTTTTTCACAATAAATAACTAAATATACAGTCTACCTTTAACATGAAGTTGATTTATTTAAAGCCATTTAAAGTTTTGTGTTCAGGTTTGTTATTCAAAATATTTACACAAAGATTTTCATCTGTACTGCGAATGTTTAGCAATTTGAAATGTCGGTTAATTGGTCTCATTGATTACCAATAATCAGTGTTGGTAATCAATTCAATTCAATTTTATTTCTATAGCGCCAAATCACAACATAGGTTATTTCATGGCACGTAACACTTTAAAGTCTTACAGCAGAACTTTACAATATTATATAATCGGCCCTAAAAAAAAACATATCGATACACTTATAGATCACATCACACCTGTCCTCCTGTGTCACCTGTCCTCCTGTGTCACCTGTCCTCCTTTGTCACCTGTCCTCCTGCATCACCGGTATCAACTGTCGTCCCGTATCGCCTGTCCACCTATATCGCCTGTCCTCCTGTGTCACCTGTCCTCCTGTATCGTATGGCCTCCTGTGTCGCCTGTCCTCCTGTGTCGCCTGTCCTCCTGTGTCGTCTGTCCTCCTGTGTCACCTGTCCTCCTGTGTCGCCTGTCCTCCTGTATCGCCTGTCCTCCTGTGTCACCTGTCCTCCTGTATCGCCTGCCCTCCTGCATCACCAGTATCACCTGTCCTCCTGTGTCACCTGTCTTCCTGTGTCACCGGTATCACCTGTCCTCCTGTATCACCTGTCCTCCTGTGTCACCTGTCCTCCTGTGTCGCCTGTCCTCCTGTGTCACCTGTCCTCCTGTGTCACCTGTCCTCCTGTCACCTGTCCTCCTGTGTCACCTGTCCTCCTGTATCACCTGTCCTTCTGTATCACCTGTCCTCCTGCATCACCGGTATCACCTGTCCTCCGGTATCACCTGTCCTCCTGTATCACCTGTCCTCCTGCATCACCGGTATCACCTGTCCAACTGTATTGCCTGTCCTCCTGTATCGGCTGTCCTCCTGTGTCACCTGTCCTCCTGTCCTCTGGTATCACCTGTCCTCCTGTGTCACGTGTTCAACGTGTTCTCTGAACCATCAGACTCCAGTAATTCATTCATTAATTAAGTAATAGAGCAGCAGCATGCAGGCAGGATTAAAGGACCAAAGTGTGTGTGTGTGTGTGTGTGTGTGTGTGTGTGTGTGTGTGTGTGTGTGTGTGTGTGTGTGTGTGTGTGTGTGTGTGTGTGTGTGTGTGTGTGCGTAATGTGTGTGATGAGTGTGTGTGTGTGTGTGTGTGTGTGTGTAATGTGTGATGATTGTGTGTGTGTAATGTGTGTGTGTGTAATGTGTATGTAATGTGTGTATGTAGTGTGTGTGTGTGTGTGTGTGTGTGTGTGTGTGTGTGTGTGTGTGTGTGTGTGTGTGTGTGATGAGTGTGTGTGTAATGTGTGTGTGATGTGCAAGTGTGTGTGTTTGTGTGTGTGATGAGTGTGTGTGTAATGTGTGTGTATGTGATGAGTGTGTGTGTAATGTGTGTGTGTGTGTGTGTGTGTGTGTGTGTGTGTGTGTGTGTGTGTAATGTGTGTGATGAGTGTGTGTGTAATGTGTGTGTGTAATGTGTGTGTGTAGTGTGTGTGTGTGTGTGTGTAATGTGTGTGATGTACATGTGTAATGTGTGTGTGTAGTGTGTGTGTGTAATGTGTGTGTGTGTGTGTGTATAATGTGTGTGTGTCATGTGTGTAATGTGTGATGAGTGTGTAATGTGTGTGTGTGTGTGTGTGTGTGTGTGTGTGTGTGTGTGTGTGTGTGTGTGTGTGTGTGTGTGTGTGTGTGTGTGTGTGTGTGTGTAATGTTTGTGTGTGTGTGTAATGTGTGTGTGATGAGTGTTTGTGTAATGTGTGCGTGTAATGTGTGTGATGAGTGTGTAATGTGTGTGTGTGTGTGTGTGTGTGTGTGTGATGAGTGTGTAATGTGTGTGTAATGTGTGTTTGTGTGATGAGTGTGTGTGATGTGTGTGTGTAATGTGAGATTAGTGTGTGTGTGATGTGTGTAATGTCTGTGTGTGATGAGTGTGTGTGTAACGTGTGTGTGATGTGCATGTGTGTGTGTGGTATGATGAGTGTGTGTGTGATGAGTGTGTGTTGTAATGTGTGTATGGAATGTGCATGTGTAACGTGTGTGTTATGTGTGTTTGTATAATGTGTGTTTGTGTAATGTGAGTGTGATGAGTGTGTGTGTTTGATGAGTGTGTGTGATGAGAGTGTGTGTAATGTGTGTGATGAGTGTGTAATGTGTGTGTAATGTGTGTGTGCGTGTCGTGTGTGTGGAACGTGTGTGATGAGTGTGTGTAATGTGTGTGTGATGTGCATGTGTGTGTGTGTATGTGTGATGAGTGTATGTGATGAGTGTGTGTGTAATGTGTGTGTGTGTGTAATGTGAGTGTGATGAGTGTGTGTGTGTGCGTGTGCATGTGTACCATGTGTGTTATGTGTGTGTGTATAATGTGTGTGTGTGTAATGTGAGTGTGTGTGTGTGTGTGTGTTTGATGAGTGTGTGTGATGAGAGTGTGTGTAATGTGTGTGATGAGTGTGTAATGTGTGTGTGTAATGTGTGTGTGTGTGTGTGTGTGTGATGAGTGTGTGTAATGTGTGTGATGAGTGTGTGTGATGTGCATGTGTGTATGTGTATGTGTGATGAGTGTTTGTGTAATGTGTGTGTGTGTGTAGTGTGTGTGTGTGTGTGTGTGTGTGTGTGTGTGTGTGTGTGTAATGTGTGTGTGTGTGTAAAGTGTGTGTGTAATGTGTGTGTAATGTGTGTGTGTGTGTGTGTGGTATGATGAGTGTGTGTGATGAGTGTGTGTGTAATGTGTGTGTGTGTAATGTGCATGTGTAATGTGTGTGTAATGTGTGTGTGTGGTGTGATGAGTGTGTGTGATGAGTGTGTTTGTAATGTGTGTGTGTGTATAATGTGTGTGTGTGTAATTTGAGTGTGATGAGAGTGTGTAATGCGAGTGTGATGAGTTTGTTTGTGTGTGAGTGTTTGTGTGAGTGTGTGTAATATGTGTGATGTGTTTGTAATGTGCGTGTGTGATGTGTGTGTAATGTGTGTGTGTGTCGTATGTGTGTGAGTAACGTGTGTGATGTGTGTGTGTGTGTGTGTGTGTGTGTGTGTGTGTGTGTGTGTGTGTGTGTGTGTGTGTGTAATGTGTGTGATGTGCATGTGTAATGTGTGTAATGTGTGTGTGTAGTGTGTGTGTGTAATGTCTTTGTGTGTGTGTGTAATGTGTGTGTGTGTGTGTGTGTGCGTGTGTGTGAGATGAGTGTGTGTGTAATGTGTGTGTGATGTGTATAATGTGAGTGTGATGAGTGTGTGTGTGTGTGTGTGTGTGCGTGTGCATGTGTACCGTGTGTGTTATGTGTGTGTGTATAATGTGTGTGTGTGTAATGTGAGTGTGTGTGTGTGTGTGTGTTTGATGAGTGTGTGTGATGAGAGTGTGTGTAATGTGTGTGATGAGTGTGTAATGTGTGTGTGTAATGTGTGTGTGTGTGTCGTGTGTGTGGAACGTGTGTGATGAGTGTGTGTAATGTGTGTGATGAGTGTGTGTGTAATGTGTGTGTGATGTGCATGTGTGTATGTGTATGTGTGATGAGTGTTTGTGTAATGTGTGTGTGTGTGTGTAGTGTGTGTGTGTGTAATGTGTGTGTGTGTGTTGTGTGTGTGTGTGTGTAAAGTGTGTGTAATGTGTGTGTGTAATGTGTGTGTAATGTGTGTGTGTGTGTGTGTGTGTGTGTGTAATGTGTGTGTGTGTGTGTGGTATGATGAGTGTGTGTGATGAGTGTGTGTGTAATGTGTGTGTGTGTAATGTGCATGTGTAATGTGTGTGTAATGTATGTGTGTGTGTGTGTGTGGTGTGATGAGTGTGTGTGATGAGTGTGTTTGTAATGTGTGTGTGTGTATAATGTGTGTGTGTGTAATTTGAGTGTGATGAGAGTGTGTAATGCGAGTGTGATGAGTTTGTTTGTGTGATGAGTGTTTGTGATGAGAGTGTGTGTAATATGTGTGATGTGTTTGTAATGTGCGTGTGTGATGTGTGTGTAATGTGTGTGTGTGTCGTATGTGTGTGAGTAACGTGTGTGATGAGTGTGTGATGTGTCTGCAATGTGTGTGTGTGTGTGTGTGTGTGTGTGTGTGTGTGTAATGTGTGTGATGTGCATGTGTAATGTGTGTAATGTGTGTGTGTAGTGTGTGTGTGTAATGTCTTTGTGTGTGTGTGTAATGTGTGTGTGTGTGTGTGCGTGTGTGTGAGATGAGTGTGTGTGTAATGTGTGTGTGATGTGTATAATGTGTGTGTGATGAGTGTGTGTGTAATGTGTGTGTGATGTGCATGTGTAACGTATGTAATGTGTGCGTGTGTGTAATGTGTGTGTGTGTGTAATGTGTGTGTAATGTGTGTGTGTGTGTGTGTGTGTGTGTGATGTGTGTGTGTGTGTGATGAGTGTGGTTTTTTTTTTGTGTGTGTGAGTGTATGTGTGTGTGTGTGTGTGTGTGTGTGTGTGTGTGTGTGTGTGTGTGTGTGTGTGTGTGTGTGTGTGTGTGTGTGTGTGTGTGTGTGTAATGTGTGTGTGTGTGTGATGTGTGTGATGAGTGTGTGTGTGTGTAATGAGTGTGTGTGATGTGTGTGTGTGTGTAATGTGTGATTAGTGTGTGTGTGATGAGTGTGTGTGATGTGTATGTGTAATGTGTGTAATGTGTGCGTGTGTAATGTGTGTGTGTCGTGTGTGTGTAACGTGTGTGTGTAACGTGTGTGATGAGTGTGTAATGTGTGTGATGTGCATGTGTAATGTGTGTAATGTGTGTGTGTAGTGTGTGTGTGTAATGTCTGTGTGTGTGTGTGTGTGTAATGTGTGTGTGTAATGTGTGTGTAATGTGTGTGTGTGTGATGTGTGTGTGTGTGGTGTGTGTGTGTGTGTAATATGGGTGTGTGTGTGTGTGTGTGAGAGAGTGTGTGTGTGTGTGATGCGTGTGTGTGTGTGAGATGTGTGTGTGTGTGTGTTATGTGTGTGTGTGTGTGTAATATGGGTGTGTGATGTGTGTGTGTGCGAAATGTGTGCGTGTGTGTGCGTAATGTGTGTGTGCGATGCGTGTGCAATGCGTGTGCGTGTAATGTGTGATGAATTTGTGTGTGATGAATGTGTGTGTAATGTGTGTGAGTGATGTGCATGTATAATGTGTGTAATGTGTGTGTGTGTGTGATGAGTGTGTGTGATGAGAGTGTGTGTAATGTGTGTGATGAGTTTGTAATGTGTTTGTAATGTGTGTTTGAGTGATGTGTGTGTGTGTAATGTGTGTGATGTGCATGTGTTATGTGTGTAATGTGTGCGTGTGTGTAATGTGTGTGTGTGTGTGTGTGTGTGTGTGTGTGTGTGTGTGTGTGTGTGTGTGTGTGTGTGTGTGTGATGAGTGTGTGTGTAATGTGTGTGTGATGTGCATGTGTGTGTGTGGTGTGATGAGTGTGTGTGTAATGTGTGTGTGTAATGTGAGTGTGATGAGTGTGTGTGTGTGTGGTGTGATGAGTGTGTGTGTAATGTGTGTGTGTAATGTGCATATGTAACGTGTGTGTAATGTGTGTGCGTGTAATGTGAGTGTGATGAGTGTGTCTGTAATGTGTGTGTGATGTGCATGTGTGTGTGTGGTGTGATGAGTGTGTGTAATGTGAGTGTGATGAGTGTGTGTGTGATGAGAGTGTGTGTAATGTGTGTGATGAGTGTGTGTAATGTGTGTGTATGTGTGTAATGTGTGTGTAACGTGTGTGATGAGTGTGTGTGTAATGTATGTGTGTAATGTGTGTGTGTGATGTGCGTGTAATGTGTGTGTGTAATGTGCGTGTAATGTGTGTGTGTAATGTGTGTGTGTGTGTGTGTATATGTGTAATGTGTGTGTGTATGTGTAATGTGTGTGTGTGATGTGTGTGTGTGTGTGTGTGATGAGTGTGTAATGTATGTGTGTGTGATGCGTGTGTGTGTGATGTGTGTGTGGTAGGTAGGTAGGTAGGTATATACTTTATTAATCCCCGAGGGGAAATTTTGTGTGTGATGAGTGTGTGATGTGTGTGTGTGTGTGTGTAACGTGTAATGTGTGTGATGAGTGTGTGTGTGATGCGTGTGTGTGTGTGTGATGTGTGTGTGTGTGTGTAATATGGGTGTGTGATGTGTGTGTGTGCATAATGTGTGTGTGTGTGCGTAATGTGTGTGATGAGTGTGTGTGTGCGATGCGTGTGCGTGTAATGTGTGATGAATGTGTGTGTGTTGAGTGTGTGTAATGTGTGTGTAATGTGTGTGTAATGTCTGTGTAATCTGTGTAATGTGTGTGTGTGTGTCTTTAATGTGTGTGTGTAATGTGTGTGTGTAATGTGTGTGTGTGTATAATGTGTGTGTGTAATGTGTGTGTGTGTGTAATGTGTGTGTGTGTAATGTGTGTGTGTGTAATGTGTGTGTGTGCTGTTTCAGCTGACAAAACCACCCTGTTGCTTATTTCGCCAGAGTGGAGAAAGTAATTAGGATAAACTAAATGACATTAATCATTGAGGTAAAAGTCTGCTGATATGTGAACAATTCATCAGCCAGGGACAGATACACAGAGAGTGTGTGTTGTGTGTGTGTGTGTGTGTGTGTGTGTGTGCGTGCGTGCGTGCATGTGTGTGTGTGTGTGTGTTTTTGGGGAACAGATCTGAATTCAGTCATCACTTAGCATGAACATGTCCGAGAGATTCACAGGTTCATTTATTTTATGATATTAATTGAGATGTTGATTTGACGGACGGGGAGACAGGTACTGTTTACGCACGCACGCACGCACGCACGCACGCACGCACGCACGCACGCACGCACACACACACACACACACACACACACACACACACACACACACACACACACCTCATCCTCCTCCAGTAGAGCGGTCACAGCAGATCCATGACAGTGACTCTGGTGTCATTTAAGAATCAATAAAGCATCTGTACTGCTACGAGTGTGTGAAGCAGTGTGTGTCTTTCTGCAACTGTCAGCTGAACAAGGCTTTTTATGTGTACCAATCATGTCAGAGCAAGAGAGAGCCCTCCCTCCTTCTCTAACACACACACACACACACACACACACACACACACACACACACACACACACACACACACACACACACACACACACACACACACACACACACACACACACACACACACACAGAATTACACACTAAAACAACAGGTCTGCCCCTGAGAGTCAAGCATGACCACTTAATTGGTTATTTGTTCTATGTTGCTTTATGTCCGTCTCACATCACACATCCCAAAACACACACACACACACACACACACACACACACACACACACACACACACACACACACACACACACACAGACACACACACACAAATACACACACAAACATACAGACGCGCGCGCGTGCACATACACACACACACACACACACAAATACACACACAAACAAACAGACGCGTGCGCGCGCACACACACACACACACACACACACACACACGCACACACAAATACACACAGACACACACACACACAGTGAGTAACAACAACATTAATTGATTTACACGAGATGGATGCTGGTGTGTGTATATGTGTGTGCAGCAACTGTATACACTATCAGCTGATCTTATAGTGTATGTCCTTGTATGTTCCTGTATGTTCTTGTATGTTCCTGTATGTTCTTGCATGTTCTTGTATGTTCCTGTATGTTCTTGCATGTTCCTGTATGTCCTTGTACGTTCCTGCATGTTCCTGTATGTCCTTGCATGTTCTTGTATGTTCTTGTATGTTCCTGTATGTTCTTGTATGTTCCTGTATGTTCTTGTATGTTCCTGTATGTTCCTGTATGTCCTTGTACGTTCCTGTATGTTCTTGCATGTTCCTGTATGTTCCTGTATGTTCTTGCATGTTCCTGTATGTCCTTGTACGTTCCTGTATGTCCTTGCATGTTCTTGTACGTTCTTGTATGTTCTGTACGTTCCTGTATGTTCTTGTATGTTCCTATATGTTCTTACATGTTCCTGTATGTTCTTGTATGAATGTTCTTGTATGTTCTTGTATGTTCCTGTATGTTCTTGTATGTTCCTGTATGTTCTTGTATGTTCCTGTATGTTCTTGTATGTTCCTGTATCTTGTATGTTCCTGTATGTTCCTGTATGTTCTTGCATGTTCCTGTATGTTCTTGTATGTTCCTGTATGTTCTTGTATGTTCCTGTATGTTCTTGTATGTTCCTGTATGTTCTTGTATGTTCCTGTATGTTCTTGTATGTTCCTGTATGTTCTTGTATGTTCCTGTATGTTCTTGCATGTTCTTGTATGTTCTTGTATGTTCCTGTATGTTCTTGTATGTTCCTGTATGTTCTTGCATGTTCTTGTACGTTCCTGTATGTTCCTGTATGTTCTTGCATGTTCCTATATGTTCTTGTATGTTCCTGTATGTTCTTGTATGTTCTTGTACGTTCCTGTATGGTCCTGTATGTTATTGCATGTTCCTGTATGTTCCTGTATGTTCTTGCATGTTCCTGTATGTTCTTGTATGTTCCTGTATGTTCTTGTATGTTCCTGTATGTATGTTCATGTATGTTCTTGCATGTTCCTGTATGTTCTTGTATGTTCCTGTATGTCCTTGCATGTTCTTGTATGTTCCTGTATGTTCTTGTATGTTCCTGTATGTTCCTGTATGTTCCTGTATGTTCTTGTATGTTCCTGTATGTTCTTGTATGTTCTTGTATGTTCTTGTATGTTCTTGTATGTTCCTGTATGTTCTTGTATGTTCCTGTATGTTCTTGTATGTTCCTGTATGTTCTTGTATGTTCCTGTATGTTCTTGCATGTTCCTGTATGTTCTTGTATGTTCCTGTATGTTCTTGCATGTTCCTGTATGTTCTTGTACGTTCCTGTATGTTCCTGTATGTTCTTGTATGTTCCTGTATGTTCTTGTATGTTCCTGTATGTTCTTGTATGTTCCTGTATGTTCTTGTATGTTCCTGTATGTTCTTGTATGTTCCTGTATGTTCTTGTATGTTCCTGTATGTTCCTGTATGTTCCTGTATGTTCCTGTATGTTCTTGCATGTTCCTGTATGTTCTTGTATGTTCCTGTATGTTCTTGTATGTTCCTGTATGTTCTTGTATGTTCCTGTATGTTCTTGTATGTTCCTGTATGTTCTTGTATGTTCCTGTATGTTCTTGTATGTTCCTGTATGTCCTTGTATGTTCCTGTATGTTCTTGCATGTTCTTGTATGTTCCTGTATGTTCTTGCATGTTCCTGTATGTCCTTGTATGTTCCTGTATGTTCTTGCATGTTCCTGTATGTCCTTGTATGTTCCTGTATGTCCTTATGTCCTTGCATGTTCCTGTATGTTCTTGTATGTTCCTGTATGTTCTTGTATGTTCCTGTATGTTCTTGCATGTTCCTTGTTCATGTTCCTGTATGTTCTTGTGCATGTCCTTGTATGTTCCTGTATGTATGTTCCTGTATGTTCTTGCATGTTCCTGTATGTATGTTCTTGTATGTTCCTGTATGTTTGTATTGTATGTTCCTGTATGTTCTTGCATGTATGTTCCTGTATGTTCTTGTATGTTCCTGTATGTTCTTGTATGTTCCTGTATGTTCTTGTATGTTCCTGTATGTTCCTTGCATGTTCTTGTACGTTCCTGTATGTTCCTGCATGTTCTTGTACGTTCCTGTATGTCCTTGTACGTTCCTGTATGTTCCTGTATGTTCTCTGTATGTTCTTGTATGTATGTTCTTGTATGTATGTTCTTGTATGTTCCTGTATGTTCTTGTATGTTCTTGTATGTTTGTATGTTCTTGTATGTTCCTGTATGTTCTTGCATATTCCTGTATGTTCTTGCATGTATGTCCTTGTATGTTCCTGTATGTTGTATGTTCTTGCATGTTCCTGTATGTTCTTGTATGTTCCTGTATGTTCCTTGTATGTTCCTGTATGTATGTTCCTGTATGTTCTTGTATGTTCCTGTATGTCCTTGTACGTTCCTGCATGTTCCTGTATGTTCCTTATGTTCTTGTACGTTCCTGTATGTTCCTGTATGTTCTTGTATGTTCCTGTATGTTCTTGTATGTTCCTTGTATGTTCTTGTATGTTCCTGTATGTTCTTGTATGTTCCTGTATGTTCTTGTATGTTCCTGTATGTTCTTGTATGTTCCTGTATGTATGTTCCTTGTATGTTCCTGTATGTTCTTGTATCTTGTATTCCTGTATTCCTGTATGTTCTTGCATGTTCCTGTATGTTCTTGTATGTTCCTGTATGTTCATGTTCTTGTATGTTCCTGTATGTTCCTGTATGTTCTTGTATGTTCCTGTATGTTCTTGTATGTTCCTGTATGTTCTTGCATGTTCCTGTATGTTCCTGTATGTTCTTGTATGTTCCTGTATGTTCTTGTACGTTCCTGTATGTATGTTCTTGTATGTTCCTGTATGTTCTTGTATGCTCAGGGAGCCGGTGGTGAACCGGTAGTATTCCCAAATCCTCATCTGTGGCCCCGCCGGAGATAGCACCGCTGAGATGGAACTAGGAATGGAGCGGTGCTGGTGTGTTTCATGAAGCCGAGGGCCTCGTTGCTGTTGTTGTTCCCTGTTGCACTAACCCATGAAATAGAGTTCAGCCTCCCAGAGACGCAGCGCAGCGCTCACCATCACACACGTTTACAGAGAGGTGGTCAGATTCAATAGAGAATCACCCACCCACACACACACACACACACACACACACACATTACATTTCATTACATTACATTTCATTTATCTGACTCTTTTATCCAAAGACTTACAATAAGTTCATTTCAACAACGAGGGTTCAAAATCAGAACAACAAGAATCAAGAAAATACCATTTTCTTCAAGAAAGCCAAACTACAAAGTTCTATCAGTAAGTTCTATTTTAAGATACTAAAGTTCTACTGTTCAAGGTAAAGGAGGAGGAGGAGGAGGAGGAGGAGAGGAAAAGGAGGAGGAGGAGGTGTGTTTTTAGTTTTCGGCGGAAGATGTTTAGAGTTTCTGCTGTCCTGATGTTGGTGGGGAGCTCATTCTACCATTTAGGAGCCAGGGCAGAGGAGGAGGAGGAGGAGGAAAAGGAGAAGGAGGAGGAGGTGGTGGTGGAGGAGACGGAGGAGGAGGTGGTGGTGTCAGGAGCCGTTGGGGAGTTCCATCACACACACACCAGTGTTTTTGAGGCTGGGGTCTCGCTCCTCTAGGAGAGACATAAAGATCAGTGGCTGTAACCAGGCTGCTCCTGCAGCACCATGTTTCCATAACGAGGAGCAGGAGACACTGTTAGAGACAACCAGCAGGAGACAGGACGCAGACATCACTGGGAACCATCTGGAAGGAAACCACCACCCGTCCTCGTCCTCGTTCTCGTCCTCGTTCCCATCCCTGGCCTCGTCCTCGTCCTCATCCTCAGGACAGATCACTGTTTAACCATCACATGTCCTCGTCCTCAGGACAGATCACTGTTTAACCATCACATGTCCTCGTCCTCAGGAGAGATTACTGTTTAACCATCACGTCCTAGTCCTCGTCCTCAGGAGAGATTACTGTTTAACCATCACGTCCTAGTCCTCATCCTCAGGACAGATCACTGTTTAACCATCACATGCTCTCGTCCTCAGGAGAGATTACTGTTTAACCATCACATGTCCTCGTCCTCAGGACAGATCACTGTTTAACCATCACATGTTCTTGTCCTCGTCCTCAGGACAGATCACTGTTTAACCATCACATGTCCTCGTCCTCAGGACAGATCACTATTTAACCACCATACGTCCTCGTCCTCAGGACAGATCACTATTTAACCACCATACGTCCTTGTCCTCAGGAGAGATTACTGTTTAACCATCACATGTCCTCGTCCTCAGGATAGATCACTGTTTAACCATAACATGTCCTCGTCCTCGTTCTCAGGACAGATCACTGTTTAACCATCACATGTTCTCGTCCTCAGGAGAGATTACTGTTTAACCATCACATGTCCTCGTCCTCAGGACAGATCACTGTTTAACCATCACATGTCCTTGTCCTCGTCCTCAGGACAGATCACTGTTTAACCATCACATGTCCTCGTCCTCAGGACAGATCACTGTTTAACCATCACATGTCCTTGTCCTCAGGACAGATTACTGTTTAACCATCACATGTCTTTGTCCTCGTCCTCAGGACAGATCACTGTTTAACCATCACATGTCCTCGTCCTCAGGACAGATCACTGTTTAAGCATCACATGTCCTTGTCCTCAGGACAGATCACTATTTAACCACCATACGTCCTCGTCCTCAGGACAGATCACTATTTAACCACCATACGTCCTCGTCCTCCTCCTCAATCAGGCCACAGGTCATGTCTTCTTTTTCTTTTCGTCACCTCATGTTCATTTCCTCATTTATTTTGTTGCTCATCTTGTCTCAAATGAGTATTTATTCATCTTATTGGTCCGTACTGCAGCTTCCCTTAGAAAGTATGTACTGTTGCATGTAGTATGTACAAATGGAACATATGACTTCATCATGAAAATGCATCCTGAACTCCTCCTCCTCCTCGTCCTTCTCCTTCTTCTTCTTCTCCTCCTTCTCCATCTTCTTCTTCTCCATATTTCTTTTGTGGGCGGAGCATTAGCTCCTCCACCTCTATCTGTGGTCCAGTAGATGTAACGTATCTTGTTCTGCAGAGGATTGTGGGTCAGAACCTCCGGAGTATCATGTGACAGCGGTCCTCCCTTGTTCTGACCCGTGTTGGAGTTCTGCCTTCCTGAACGGTCACCTGGATTCTGGACTGTGTTCCTGTTTTTCATCTCTGGATGGTTTCCTGCTGGTTTCTCCTGTTTTCTCCTGATTCTGGTAAAGATGGTGGATCTTCCTCGTGCGTCTCTGAGTCATGTTAGTCAGTCCTCCGCCGGAGTCGCAACATTCTTCATCCCAAATGATAAAAGTTGAATCACCTGAAAATGACTTTGAGCATCTGGCAGCATTCACTCAGGCAGGCATGGAGATCTGAGAGGGTGGAGCAGGTATGTGATGTCAGACCAGAAGGTGGAGCAGGTCTCTCCAGGATGGAGAGCTGCTTGTCCTCCATCAGGGTGGAGTTGATTCCGGTTTCATGTCCATGGTGACATTACAAAAGTACCAGTTGTCACGGTAACGTGTGGATGATGTTGATCAGTAACTCTGAATCTCCTGGTGGAGGTCGCTGATCCTCCGGGTGCAGCACTGTGCTGCATTCAGGAACTCTCTGAACTGTTTGACCGCCCTGCGTATGGACGGATGAATTAATGGACTTTACATGAGACGTGGGTTTTCCTCTCAGATCATTCACACGTTGTCATGATGAGGAATCAGAGGAACAAACGCAGTGTCAGTGCGTTCAGCAGCTTCTCCTCTGTCTCTGCTGAACTACCTTCATCCGACTGCCTGCTGTTTCTCAGCTCGTTGATGCGGGGACATTTTTGGTGCTCCCCCTCCTTCCATGGCTTCACTACGGAGAAGTACGATGACATCCTAAGGTTTTAGCCACACCCCCTCCCATCTAATGTCACTTAAGCTGGGGACGAGCCCCCGCTCCCTCGTTGTGGCCCTGCATCAGACCTCATCTGCCATCTGGTTGAACACATGTATGTACCTTGATGAGCCGGAGCAGTCGTTTCCACCGCGTGGGATCCAGTCAGGTTCTGGTGGGTTCATACCAGACATCTTCTGTGATTCATGAATATTAGTTTTTGGCAGAATGAGCCAAGAAGAACGCAGCAGGTGTCTGTAAATGTCCTCAGAACAGAAAATAATCTGAACCTCCAGCAGCACGGACACGTGGAAATAAAGAGTGAAGGCACTCCCAATCAAACAGGGAGTAGACTGAGGAAGTACCACAGGTGAGGAAGAAGCAACATCACATCTCAGTTCAGTTCGAATCGGAACCATGATGAAGTCAGGATGTTACAGTTAGCGGACGGGAAACCTCCCATTTAAAAGACTCTTACGTGTTAATGAAGGTCTCTTACATTCAAGTCAGACAGCTAACGTCCTGTTAGCCTCTATGCTAACTTCAGTGCAGTAGTCATAAAATAATTTTAACATGCAGCTCTTCGACAATTTCCGAATGGTTTCCAACTGAATGGATTGAATTCAGAATATGAAACGAGGCATTGTGTGTTTATTGTGTTGCTCTGTATTTGACACTGTAGTGAGGTTGTGATGTCAGCGTGATGTAGAGGGTTTTATAATCATCACTGACAGGAAGAAACACCACTCAGGTGTCCTCTGTGCCTCAGTAGGATCCTGTCTGTTCAGTCTTCCTGGTTTCTGTCCACATGTCTGTTTTCTCTGTGTCTGACAATCTGAGAGTTGGTAAAGTTGATGGAGTTAATGGAGTTGGTAGAGTTGGTGGAGTTGGTAGAGTTGGTGGAGTTGGTAGAGTTGATGGAGTTGGTGGAGTTGATGGAGTCGGTGGAGTTGGTAGAGTTGATGGAGTTGGTGGAGTTACGAGATTCTGAGATATTCCGAGAGACGTGAGAGTTGAAACAGTCGAGAGAGTTTAACGAGTTGAGAGAGTTGCTGGATTCTAATAGTTGTGAGAGTTTAGAAACTTGGTTGAGTTGAGAGAGTTGAGAGATTCTGAGTTTAGAGAGTTTAGAGAGTTTAGAGACATGTGAGAGTCGAGAGAGTTGAGCGATTTAGAGAGTTGCTGGATTATAATAGTTGTGAGAGTTGAGATACTTGGTTGAGAGAGTTGAGAGATTCTGAGAGTTGAAAGAGTCGTGAAAGTCGAGAGAGTTTAGCAAGTTGAAAGACTTGAGTGGGATGAGAGTCAAGAGAGTCAAAAGAGTTGAGAGAGTTGTGAGAGGTGAGAGATTTAGAGAGTTGAGAGATTTAGAGAGTTGAGAGATTTAGAGAGCTGAGAGATTTAGAGAGTTGAGAGAGTTGAGAGAGTTGAGAGATTTAGAGAGTTGAGAGAGTTGAGAGATTTAGAGTTGAGAGAGTTGAGAGATTTAGAGAGTTGAGAGAGTTGAGCGAGTTGTGAGATTTAGAGAGTTGAGGATTTAGAGATTTGAGAGAGCTGAGAGTTGAGAGTTGTGCATCCTCGCTGTTCTCCATCAGTGACTGTGTTTTTAAAGGCTCCTCTGTTTCTCCTGTGTGTGCTGACATTTGGGAGCTCTCATTAACATTTGCTACATGTGGTTTAGTAAAGGTGCTGCTCAGATACGTAGAGGTGCTGCAGCCATTCATCTCTCCCTTCCGGAGACAGTGTGGCTGTGTTCATATATCAGCGCTGAGCATCCTGCTGTATGTGGAAGTCATTCTGCTGCTTGTCAGTGATTGGTCCACTCTGAAACAAACATATCTCCTAACTTATGTAGAACATTTTGTGTTAAATGTGGACATCAACTAATTAATTTTTCAGTTTAAAAAAATCTGTCCGGCCACACAAAACAGTTTTTTCTCATTCTGCCTTTTTACACTTTTCATCTTTTCTCAGTCCGTATATGAAAGTATTTTTAGCTTCCAGGTCTGTAAAATTAAGCCTTAAGCTGCAATACCATCGAGTGCCACTAGAGGTCGGCTCCAAAAAGCCTCCGGCTCCATAGACTCCCATTCAACTTCTCTCATCAAATCCAAAGTGAATAAAATGTGTCCATCAGTTATCTCGGTGTTGTTAACTAAAGTCACTCCTTCTTCTTAGTTTTCTGGAGGTCCATCTGAAAATAATCCCTCATTCATTAGAAAAGAAGATTCAAGAAGACCTGTTTTTGGGGGGCGTGTCTGTTTGATTGACAGGCCTGCGGTGCAGTCAGGTTACAGCTATCGGTGGGCGGGACGTAGTATCGTCAGGTTTCCGATCAGATCGGTCAGATCCACCGCTGGCTCCTCCCCCAGCTCGTCCAAATATGGTCACTTCCTGCTCCAAACCGCTCCGAACTAACAAAGATGGTGACGGACAGAATCTGAACTGGAGGATTCATAACGTTCACAAACCAACGATGACATCACTGATGGATGATGACATCACTGATGGTTGATGGTTGTTTTACCTCATCGTTCCTTTTGAATGAATCCACATCATTTTCATCATTATAATCTGATCATTTTAATATTCCATCCCGTTTTGTTCTCCTCCAGTCTCGTACCTCGACGTCACCTCATTGAATCAGTTTCTGTGCATTTGGCGACCACTGATGTTGCCGCTCCTCACAAATCTTCATTTTCACTTTCTCTGTTCCTGTCTCCATTTTGGCGTCCCCCGCCCCCTTCCTCTCCCCCTCCCTTCCTCCATCTCGTCTCTGTCTCTGTGTGATGGGACACAGGAGGCTGCTGTAATTTGATTGGAGGTATTAAAGTTGATTTGATTAAGCACAGGCAAAATTACTGCCTGCTTGATGGAATCAGACCCAGTCACCTGCAGGGGGTGCTGGTCGACACACACACACACACACACACACACACACACACACACACACACACACACACACACACACACACACACACACACACACACACACACACACACACACACACACACACACATCCATAAAAACACACAGCAGTCCCTCTCCATCAGACAGAGTGGTGCTGCTGGAAGAACTCATGAGATCACATCCCTCCATTCAGTGACATCACTTCCTGTGGACATGACAGTCAGTTCGTTAATCCTCACTTGTTAATCCTTCCCCTGCTGGTCGTTAGACAAAGAACAGGTGTGGAGCTGCTTTTCATTACACTGCCAACAGGTAACAAGTGTCACACCTCTACAACCAGCTGATCGTCGAGCAGAGAGGAAAATAATGATATTATCATCAAGGTTATTCCTCCGGAGTCGATAAAAGCACATAACTGTTACCTAAAAGCAAAACAATCAGCAAAATGAGGCTGCAAGGCTGTGTGCATGTGAGTATATCTTAAATGGTGGGAATTAATCTGATGTATAGCTGTAATCCATGCAGTGGTCGGGATGTGTGAGAGGAGGAGGACATAAATAAATGAAAACTAAACATTACATTTTTTATATACACTGCTCCAAAAAATAAAGGGAGCACTTAAACAACATCCTGGATCTCAATGAATGAGATATTCCATTTAAAATCTTGATTCATTACATAGTGGAATGTGTTGAGAACAAAATAACATCATAATGATCAATGGAAATCAGAATCATTATCCATGGAGGTCTGGATTCAGAATCATACTCCAAATAAAAGTGGAAAAATCAGATCACAGGCTGATCCAACTTCTGTGGAGATTCCTGAAGACAAGTCCAAATGAGTCTCAGTAGTGTGTGTGTCCTCCACGTGCCTGTATCACTCCCTACAACGCCTGGGCATGCTCCTGATGAGACCACGGATGTTCTCCTGAGGGATCTCCTCCCAGACCTGGATCAAAGCATCGGTCCACTCCCGGACAGTCTGCGGTGGACGTGGCGTCGGCGGACGGAACGAGACGCGATGTCCCGGATGTGCTGGATTGGATTCAGGTCTGGGGGACGGGCGGGCCGGTCCGTAACATCGATGCCTTCATCGTGCAGGAACTGCTGACACACTCCAGCCACATGAGGCCGAGCATTGTCCTGCATTGTCCTGCATTGTCCCCAGACCTGAAGGCTGCTTTCTTCTTATTAAGAAGAACTTTCAGGTCACTGGTGATCCACGGTTTATTGTTGGGGAAGCATTTTACAGTCTGGGATGGTACGGTGGTGTGTTCACAGAATTTAATGTATTCTGTGATACAGTCCGTCCTGCTGTTGATGTCCTCCCCATGTGGTCCAAACAGCACATTCCAGTCCGTGGACCCAAAGCAGTCCTGCAGGGCATCTTTAGCCTCCTGTGTCCACCTCCTCACAGTCCTGGTGGTCACAGGCTGCCTCTGCACCAGGGGGACATACCTGGGAGTCAGCAGGACCAGGTTGTAGTCTGATCTACCAAGGGGGGGGAAGGGCAGTAGTACTGTATGCATCCATGGCATTAGCATACAGTAGGTCCAGAGTTTTATTGTTCCTTGTGGGGCAGTTCACATACTGGTGCAAAGTTGGCAGCACTTTATCCAGACTGGTTAAAGTCTCCAGTAACTGCCAAAAATGCACCGGGATGCTTCGTCTACAGTTTGGACACAGTGGAGTGGATGGTGTCCACTGCTGCCTCTACGTCAGCTGATGGAGGAATGTAAACAGCGATAACAATGGCGGACGTGAACTCCCTCGGTAAATAATACGGGCGCATCCCCACGGCTAGAAGTTCAATGTCCGGGCTACAGAAACGTTCCTTCACACACACGTGGTCGGGATTACACCACCTCTCATTCACATAGACTGCAATCCCTCCACCTTTCTTCTTGCTGCTCCGAACAACGTCTCCGTCCCCCCGAACAGTCCTGAAGCCGGGTACGGCCGCACTGTGGTCCGGGAGATGTGAGTGCAGCCATGTCTCGGTGAAACACATGATGCTGCACTCCCGGTACTCTCTCTGGGTCTTTACCAGCGCGCCGAGCTCGTCCGTCTTGTTGGCCAACGACCTCACGTTCCCCATTAAGATCGCCGGTACCGCTGGTTTATATTTCCTCCTTTCCGCCTTTAGCTTAGCTCCGGCTCTGCAACCCCGCCATCTTGTCCGAAGTTCAACGGGGATCTCAGGCCTCGCTCCGGGCAGCAGCAGTAGAGGGCTACTCAGCGCGATCAGCTGATCACGAGAGTAAACAATAACAATGGCCCCAACCAGAAACGTGGAAAAATTACGGTCCATTATGGACCGTTAACTTAACACGAGAGAAAGAAAAAAAAAAAAAAAAAGGTCCCAGGATGAGATCCTCAGACCCGTTGGAGACCATCTGCTGGTGCAGCGAGTCCTGGGTTCTTCTGATGCAGAACAATGCTCGGCCTCATGTGGCTGGAGTGTGTCAGCGGTTCCTCCACGATGAAGGCATCGACGCTACGGACCGGCCCGCCCGTCCCCCAGACCTGAATCCAGTCCAGCACATTCGGGACATCGTGTCTCGTTCCGTCCGCCGACGCCACGTCCACCGCAGACTGTCCGGGAGTGGACCGATGCTTTGATCCAGGTCTGGGAGGAGATCCCTCAGGAGAACATCCATGGTCTCATCAAGAGCATGCCCAGGCGTTGTAGGGAGTGATACAGGCACGTGGAGGACACACACACTACTGAGACTCATTTGGACTTGTCTTCAGGAATCTCCACAGAAGTTGGATCAGCCTGTGATCTGATTTTTCCACTTTTATTTGGAGTATGATTCTGAATCCAGACCTCCATGGATAATGATTCTGATTTCCATTGATCATTATGATGTTATTTTGTTCTCAACACATTCCACTATGTAATGAATCAAGATTTGAACTGGAAGATTTCATTCATTGAGATCCAGGATGTTGTTTAAGTGGTCCCTTTATTTTTTGGAGCAGTGTATATAAAAAAATGTAATGTTTAGTTTTCATTTATTTATGTCCTCCTCCTCTCACACATCCCGACCACTGCATGGATTACAGCTATACATCAGATTAATTCCTATCATTTAAGATATACTCACATGCACATAGTTGCCTCCATGCTGTGCTAGCTGCATGCATTTTTAATCAGAGATTTTCTCTCGACCATTACATCCCACTAATTACCATAATACAGCAGTGAGACTGTGCTGTCCTTACTGGACTGTTCTGCAGCTGGCAGCCTTCCAGCTGTTCAGAGGGATCGGAGCTCTCTGCACAGTGAAGGGTCGAGATCTGTTTCTATACTAACAGCTGCAGCACTGTTCTCCTCTTCTGGAAACTTATAGCATCAAATGGAAACCCTCAACTTCACTTTACTCATCTGACTGTGTGGTTTCACCGCAGACTGATGAGCAGGAGGAGCGAGCTGTCTGACTGTGTGGACACCCTCAAAACTAGGAAGTCCCTGAGCACTGTCAGACCTGAACAGAGAACAGGACACTCTAGATCACTGTAACACTCCAGACACTGGGAACCTCTGATCACGTCACGGTTAGGGGTCGACCCATACGGTTTATGATTGATCAAGGAGAGCGGTAACCGGTATTTGGAACCGATTTACATTTACAGTAAAGGTTCAAGTTCAGAAAAGATCCTGGCTTAGGTTGCTTAAAAGAAACCTTGTTGACTTTTGCTCTATCATGGACTCAAACACTGTTGTACCAGGTGAAAGTACCACAGCAACAGTTCTTCATTAAGGAACACATCAACAGGAAGTAAGAAGAAAACGAACGGAGAGATTAGGTGATCTCAGGTGACCTCAGGTGATCTCAGGTGATCTCAGGTGACCTCAGATGATCTCACTCAGGTGTTGTCAGTAAAACAGTAAAACATTGTGAAATATTAGATTGATTTTTCTCGTTCACTGTTGAGAACAAGTCGTTGTTTTTCCCTTTGGTCTCCAATAAGGAGCGTCTGTATTGGATACATGTGAATGCTACATAAGGACACAAGTAGCACTTTGATTGTTGATTGTTTGATGGATTGGTTAATATGCAGAAATTGTAAATATTTCCAACTTCTGAACTGTGAAGATTTATTTTCTTTCTTTGTCCCATTTTTAACTGAAGAACTTTGGTGTGCTGACTAGAGAAGCTGGTAACTGAAGCTGGTGTCTGCTCCGTCCACCTCTCCATGTTACGCAGTAGAATTCAACAGCACCACAAACAATATAATCCAACATGGCCACACATTGTAGGTGAATAATCAGCTCATCATCGGCTCCAGCTCAAACTGATCATGATTACCTTCCAGAAGGCAATAAACACTGAATTAGACTTTGAATTTTAGTTATTCATGTGTCATAAACTACCAGCTGACTGTGTACCAGCCTGTTTGTGTAATATTATAAAAGTAATGTTAAAAAAAAACTCTCGTGCCAACATTGAAAGCTGCAGCATGAAGGGGTGCTGCAGCTGACACGTGTTCTCTGTCTGACATGCATGTTGGTGCAGGACGGTTCAGTCCAAACGTCACACTGATGGATCCCATCTCTGTGTTCAGATGTGTGTGTCATGACCAACCTCTCTGTTCTGTGTTTGTGTAGCAGGGCAGCTCCGGCCTCGTCTCTCCGACCCCTCGACTGTACATGGAGACCCCCAGCTGGGCAGGTCAGTAGGTGTCTCTGTGTTAAAATGTTTCGTTGATCTGAACCTGGTACATTGTGGGGACATAAATCATGAAACATGCAGCTAAAGACATGTTTGGTTTGTTAGTGTGACGCAGGTGGTTGTCATGGTTACAGTTAGTCTCCAGGAAATTAATGTAAGTCAATGTAGTGTATCTGAAGTGTGCGTGTGCAGCTGCCAGTCAATGTGTGTGTGTGTGTGTGTGTGTACCCAGTGAGAATGTGCTGACTGCAGTGCTTTGGTTCTGGGCATGCCCGTTAGAAGTGGCTATAAATCCTGAGCGCGGTGCTCTCACTGTGTCAGCAGTCCAGCCAATGAATGGATATTAAACGCCACAAAAAAACCTCTTTAATTCTGCCTGCCTCCGCTGCACACTCTCTTCCTTCTTCTCTTTATCTCGCTTGCTATCTATCCATCCACCTTTCTTCCTCCTTGTTTTCTCCTCTCGTCATCCTCTCCCTCTGCTCTGGTGAAATAAAAGGAGAGGGAACTTCAGCACTGCCTGGTGTGTTGGGGTGAACACTTTGGTATCTATTATTCAGTACCAGCAACAATGAAATACTCTTTACACTTAGTCATATTGGCCGTTTCATGTGAGATGTAGGCTTGTACATATTCGCTCTCTCACTTCATCAGAGTGGACAGCAGGTTGTTGGATGGGATGTTAACATGTGGCAGCTGCTGTTGGAGACATTTTCAAAGCAGAGATTTACTGAGAGGTTGAAATGTGGACTGAGGCCACGCCCCTTTGTTGGATGAACTTGTGAGGTCATGTTTGGATGTTGTTATGTTTCCACTGCACTCACCGTTTGTCTGAGTGCGACTTGTGCATGTTACCCTGCAACACTTCACCTCCATGAAGCGTGATCATTAAATATGTATGATTATTGTGATTAGATTTGAGGTGGTGAGGTGTGACCCCGACTGGAGGTGTGGCCGTCTGTCCTACTGGAACATCGATACCAATCTAATGAGGAGAAGATCAATCACAACCAGCTTAGATCGGTGGAAATAAAGAGAGTCGTCCAGGTTCATCTGCAGCCTCTCCACCACTGCTCCATGATAACCCTCATGTCTCAGTCATTCAACACACACACACACACACACACACACACACACACACACACACACACACACACACACACACACACACACACACACACACACACACACACACACACACACACACACACACGGGTCTCCTCCCTCTCTGCAGTAGCAGCTCCTTGGCCTGCTCTTTCCTGCTCCAGTGTTCCTCTCAGACCTTCAGGCTCCATCACAGGTCTGAAGAACAATCACTGTGACACAGCAGCTAATTGGAAAGTTGAGCGTGGCTCAGAGAGATGATCATTGTTGGAAAGTTGCAGCTCCTTTGAAGCTCCATGATTAGATGTGTGTTGGTGATACAGTACTAGAGCTGTTTGATGTGTGTTATACTTTATGTGGCCTACATTGGCCTTTAATGAACTCTATAGAATCAAGACAACTCTGATTATTCTTTATTAATAATAAAACTGGCTTATTTAATGGATTTTAAAGATCTGCCCATCATCACACCAAACTAACTGTTGATATTCTTCCTTCTATAATTATTAAGAGAGTGTATTCTTTGGTTCTGAAGCTCTTGGGTCTGTGATGAGAGTTTCCTGAGTCAGTACAGCAGCCTGTAAATATTTTTCATTCCAAATTATACAATCACATGCAGTCAGGCTGACAGACTGGATATAAAAGAGTTCGTAGCTTCTGGGCCTGACAAATGGTTCCAATCCAGAAGTGTCTTCAGCTGCAATACCAGCGAGTGCCACTAGAGGTCGGCTCCAAAAAGCCTCCGGCTCCATAGACTCCCATTCAACTTCTCTCATCAAATCCAAAGTGAATAAAATGTGTCCATCAGTTATCTCGGTGTTGTTAGCTAAAGTCACTCCTTCTTATTAGTTTTCTGGAGGTCCATCTGAAAATAATCCCTCATTCATTAGAAAAGAAGATTCAAAAAGACCTGTTTTTGGGGGCGTGTCTGTTTGATTGACAGGCCTGTGGTGCAGTCAGGTTACAGCTATCGGTGGGCGGGACGTAGTATCCTCAGGTTTCCAATAAGATCGATCAGATCCACCGCTGGCTCCTCCCCCAGCTTGTCCAAATATGGTCACTTCCTGCTCCAAACCGCTCCGATCTATCAAAGATGGTGACGGACAGAATCTGAACTGGAGGATTCATAACGTTCACAAACCAACGATGACATCACTGATGGATGATGACATCACTGATGGTTGATGACTGTAGCAAGGTTGGTGCTACCAGGGTC